>NW_015622989.1:18453-202691 GCF_000320785.1 Rhodotorula toruloides NP11 | reverse complement strand
CTCTCTTCCTCTCTTCCTCTCTTCCTCCTCAGTCCCATCGCGGCACCTTCTCCCCCCTTCCCTCTCTCGGCAAAACCCCTCTCAGCCACCTCCTCACATCCCTGACCTCCCTCTCACTCCACGCATGCGCCAAGCCAGGATACGACCGGAACTGGGTGTTGGTTAGGTTGAGGCGGGTCGAAGGGTCGGTGTAGTAGAGAGAGGTTGCGGGGAGGTGTCGCGTGCGGGTGGAGCGGGTGAGTGAGAGGGGAGAGAGGAGCGCGGCGGAGAGGACGGCGTCGGAGTAGCTGCGAGCATTGCGAATAAAGGCCGGGGTCAGTCGGCGGTTCCGTCGCGCGTCGTATGCGAGCGGAGCGGCAAGGACCAAGACGCACGTAACGTCGACATCGGCCTCGCCGTGTCCCCAAAAGATCGGCAGCTCCCGTCTGTCGAGGTCAAAGACGAGCTGTCCTCCTCCAAATCCGTCAGCCTCCCTCCTGCTGCTCGAGAATCGAAACGCACGCACCCTCGACATATCCTCCCTGACCGGCAAATACCCGCTCAGCACCATCGCGCCTCCTAGCATCCGCTCATGCGTGAGCGCCACGAGAAGCGCCAGGACTCCACCCTGCGAGAAACCCGTCACGAGGATCCTCTTGCTCGCCCAGTCCTTCTCCTGCTCTGTTCCTATCTCTGCGTCCTCGCCTTCCTCGCTCTTCACACGCGAACCTCCCCCTCTCGCCCTCAAGGAACGGATCAACCTCCCCCTCTCCCTTCGGATAACCTCATTAACGCCCCTCGCGCTCGCAAACAACCTCTCATGATCTCGATCTGCGATGGGGTCGTAGGGGAACCGTCGGATGTCGTACCATGCCGGACGAAGGGTTTGGTTCGAGACTGTGATGGGAATCTTTGGGCTGCGCGGAGCAAGTGGAGAGGATTTAGTAGGAGGAAAAGGAGGGCGGAAGGAGGAGACGCACGCGACGGGGATTACCCAGCGGACGGAGGGGTGAGATTTGCTTGCGACGTCGGGGAGGAGGGCGTCGTCGGGCGTTTGTCCGAGTCCCTGTGCCAACGAATTGCTCTCGTCAGCCCATCTCCTGCGCATTGCGAAAGCGGAAGAGACCGAAAGGAGGAAGAGCGCGACGCACCGTCAGATAGATAACAGTCGCCTCATGCTCGCTCCCCTCCTTGTGCTCCCTCGTGACAACCTCCAACTCCTCTCCCCTCTGCTGATCAGGTCTCCGCCAAAACCACTCTTGCCGCCGGTCCTGCCAGTACTCGAGTTCGGTTGGATGGAGGGTGAGGCGGTCCGAGGGAGAGGGAGGAAGGCGAGGGGAGGGAGAGCGGGATTTGGAGAAGGGCGGTTTGCGGCGCGGCGTACTGACGGATGAAGGAGAGAGGTCCTCTGGAGAAGGGCGGAGGAAGGTTGCGAGTCGGAGGAGGAGGAAGAAGCCGAGTAGCGCAATGCAGGCGAGTCGTATCGCGCGAAGGAGAGGTTTCCAAGGTGTTTGCGCTCTGGCCCGGTAAGGTGGAGAGGTAGAGGGTCCTACTGTGGCGAAGGAAGGGCGGCGGAGGTCGGAGGGTGTGAGGGAAATGAGCGGGTCGCAGAAGGTCGATTTAGTCGGCGAGTGGGGTAGGCCGCCGCTCTGCGTCGACAACTGGTCATGGGCGTCGCTGGCAACACCAAGCGACGCATGCGGCAACGAACGGCGCGACGAAAACGGCTCGGCGGTGGTTTCTGGTGTCGAAGCGGGAACGATGGCGGCCGAGTTTCGGCGTCGCTTTGGGATTCGCTCGGGGAGTACGTCAAGACCGCCGCGTGCGGAGACGTCGAGTACGACGGAAGGGACGGGTGCGGGCGAGGAGGAAGGGTGGGAGAGGGAGGAGTCGGCAGGGAACGTCGAGGTGTCGTTAACGAGCCGGTTGACCCATGATGCCCGTCGCATGTCCGTCCGATACCGTCTCCCTCAAGCAAAGGCCGCTCGCAGGCGTTGTCGCTGGCAATCGCCTGGACTGTCGATGGCTTGGCCGCCAAAGTCCGTCGCAGGTCGTCCTTCCTCCCGCGAATCCTGCACCTCCGTGCGACCAACACGACAGTAACGGAGAATTCGAGTCGTATCGTCGTGCAGGGGCTGCCGTCAAATGCAGCGGACGAAGTGGAGTGCCTTTGTTCCGTCCCGAGGAAAGATGGCTGCCGAGCGGGGCGCCAGCGATACCTCCTCGTGCGCGAGTTCGAGGCAGACGAGTGCAGCTAGCAGTAAGCCTGTGCACGCTTGAGCAGTCGCAGGGAGAGCATGGCGGGAGAGAGCAGAGGAGGACACCGCGGGAAGGACTTGCAGGAAGACGATCGCCGAGTCGATTGAAGCAAGACGAGAAAGGGGCGGGCTGGGCGAGGGGACATGCGCACATCCACTCGAGGACAGACGCGCGGGATGGAGCAGTCTCAGCGTGGTAGACTGCAGTGCGAAGCGGGAGCAGCAGCGCGGCGAAATTGAGAAAAGCGAGACGACGAGGGCGCGCAAATGAAGGCTGAACAGGCGAGGACTGGCACTGGCGGGCCGTCAAGCGGGCGTAGCAGGAGCCTAAAAGTACCATGGTCGTCAAGGAGCCAGAGGCGGCGCAGCAAAGTGCAGTGAAGCAGTTGTAGAGGGGCTGCGAAGAGGGAGCGAGGAGAAGAGCAGATCTTCTCCGCGCCCACAACCTCGAGCGAGTTCAGCGGGTAGCCCTCGGTTCCTAAGCACATGTAGCGCAGGTCACAACACGCCTTCCACCCCGCCAAGTTGAGCGCATGAGTCGTACGAGATGAGCGAGGAGGGTGAGGTCGAGGGGAGGAACAACAGCTCGCCGGGGTGCCGGGCAAAGACAGGCAGCCCAAGCTAGCCTAGCAACAATCTCTCAGCCAGCCAGCACGCCCGCCCAGCTGGCAGACAGCGTTGACGAGGTGTTCGTCCGCGCTCAAGCGGCCGCTCGCGAGGTTTGCCGCCCTCCTCACCCGCTCTCCGCCTCTTTCCGTGAGTGTGGCATGCTCAGAGTGCTCGCACGCGCTGCACGAGGACTCTACGCACCTGCACGAACTTGCGCTGACCGCGCCAACCTCTTTGCCAGCTCGCTTCCTCCTCCCTTCTTCCCCATGGCCGCCGAACTCTCCCACCCGCTCATCGTGGGTGCGTACAAGTATCAGTCATCTTGCCAGACCCGCAGCTGATTTTCTACCGCTCCTCGCGCAGACGGATGGTTCCGGTGCGCTCTTCACCCTCCACTCCTCTCCATCTCATCGCCCTCGCGCTAACTCCGTCTCGCTCTCCCCTTTCGTGCACAGTGAGATCTCGGAGCAATGGCCTGGTGAGTCCGCCTCCTCCCCCTCTTGAACCCCGCGCAAAGGAACGGATCCCAACGAATTCTCGCCCGGACGGCCAAACTGACCACTCCCGCAAGGGGATGGCACTGCAGGTCAGGCCATGACGCTCCGCGTCAAGAAGGTCCTCCACACCGAGAAGTCGCTCTACCAGGACGTCTTGGTGTTCGAGTCGACCGACCACGGGAACGTCCTTGTGCTCGACGGCGCTATCCAGGTGCGCACGCTTCCTCAGGCGTTCGCGGACGTCGAGCTGACCGAGTGAACGTCTCGCAGTGTGTCGAGCGCGACGAGTTCTCGTGAGTCAGCCAAAGGGAGGCAACGGACGATTCAGCGCTGATCGACGACCCCCCTCGCAGCTACCAGGAGATGATCGCGCACCTCCCTCTCGCGTCGCACCCGAACCCGGAGAAGGTCCTCGTCATCGGTGGTGGCGACGGCGGTGTCCTTCGCGAGGTCCTCAAGCACCCGAGCGTCAAGTCGGCGACGCTGTGCGACATTGACGAGGCCGTCCCGCGCGTCTCGAAGCAGTTCCTCCCGCACATGGCAGCCGGCTTCAACGACCCTCGCGTGACCGTCTTCATCGGCGACGGGTTCAAGTTCCTCGACGACAAGAAGAACGAGTTTGACGTGATCATCACCGACTCGTCCGACCCCGTCGGCCCGGCCAACTCGCTTTTCCAGAAGCCGTACTTCCAGCTGCTCAAGGAGTCGCTCCGCGAGGGCGGTACGATCTCGACGCAGGGCGAGTGTGTCTGGCTCCACCTCCCGCTCATCAACGACCTCATGTCGATGTCGCGCACGCTCTTCCCCAAGGCCGAGTTTGGCTGGACCTCAATCCCGACCTACCCCTCGGGCACGATCGGTTTCGTCGTCGCCACCCTCGACGGCAAGCGCGACCTCCGCACCCCGCTCCGCGACATTCAGGGCTGCCGCTACTGGTCCAAGGCGATCCACCGCCAGGCGTTCACCCTCCCCGCCTTTGCCCAGGCCGTCGTCGACAAGAGCCTGAAGCCCGCCGCGCCCGCTAACGCCCAGCCGAAGAAGGTCCTCCTCCTCGGATCGGGCTTTGTCGCCCAGCCCGCCGCAGAGTACGTCCTCCGCCGCGCGGAGAACTCGCTCGTCGTCGGCTGCCGCACGCTCGCGACTGCCCAGCAGTTCGTCGAGTCCCTCCCCCGCCCTGCGACCGCCATCGCCGTCGACTCGTCCGACGAGGCCTCGCTCGACAAGGCCGTTGCCGACTGCGACCTCGTCATTTCGCTCATTCCGTACACCCAGCACGCCAACGTCATCAAGAGCGCCGTCAAGCACAAGAAGGACGTCGTCACCACCTCGTACGTCTCGCCCGCCATGAAGGCCCTTCACGACGAGGCTGTCGCCGCCGGCATCACCGTCCTCAACGAGATCGGCCTCGACCCCGGTGTGAGTCCCGCGTGATTACGCTTTCCAGATTGCTGCTCTATTGGAGCCTGCCAGATTCGTGTTGACGCGCCGCCTCCCGCAGATCGACCACCTCTACGCCGTCAAGACGATTGACGAGGTTCACCAGGCCGGCGGCAAGGTCAAGGGCTTCCTGTCGTACTGCGGCGGTCTCCCTGCTCCCTCGGCTGCCGACAACCCCCTCGGCTACAAGTTCTCGTGGTCGTCGCGCGGCGTCCTCCTCGCGCTCCTCAACTCGGCCAAGCTCTACTCCAAGGGCCAGCTCGTCGAGATTGACGGCAAAGACCTCATGAAGCACGCCAAGCCGTACTACATCAACCCCGCTTTCGCCTTTGTCGCGTACCCGAACCGCGACTCGACGCCGTTCCGCGAGTTCTACAACATCCCCGAAGCCGAGACGGTCGTCCGCGGCACGCTCCGCTACCAGGGCTTCCCCGAGTTCATCAAGGCCCTCGTCGACATCGGCTTCTTGAACGAGTCGCCCGTCGAGTACCTCGCCAAGGGCGCCCAGGCCCTCCCGTGGGCCGAGGTCACCCAGCGCGCGCTCGGTGCCCAAACCGCCGACGAGGCTTCTCTCATCGCCGCCGTCAAGACCAAGACGCAGTTCCCCTCGGCCGAGGAGGAGGAGCGCATCATCTCGGGCTTGCGCTGGATCGGCATCTTCTCGAACGAGCCCGTCTCGAACCGCGGCTCGCTCCTCGACACCCTCTGCGCGACTCTCGAGGCCAAGATGCAGTACGAGAAGGGCGAGCGGGACATGGTTATGCTCCAGCACAAGTTTGAGATCGAGAAGGCGGACGGAACCAAGGTGCGCACCCGGACTCGATTTTTTTTTTTCGCGACCTTTTGCGTTCGTCGGCTCACACGTCTTTTCTGCTTACAGGAGGTCCGCACATCGACGTTGCTCGAGTACGGCGCGCCGACTGGCAGCGACGGCCCGTCCTTCATGGCGGTCTCTGTTGGCCGCACCTGCGGTGTCGCGGTCCAGCTCGTCCTCGACGGCCAGATCAAGCAGAAGGGAGTCTTTGCTCCCTACACTCGCGACGTCGTCGACCCTCTCCTCGCGGCGCTCGAGGCCGAGGGCTTCTACAAAATGGTCGAGAAGGTGCAGTAGGCGCACTCCTCCTCCTCCTCTCCCACGCCTAGACGCGTATCTCCATGGCATGTAACGCATAACAGTTGTCCCCTACGCTCATTCGCGACGCTGGATGGGCGCTACGAGAGGCTCAGCCCCGCTCAGGCCGCTTGACACCTTCATCTCCTCGTTCTCGCACTTGTCTGTCTACACAGTCTCCGGCCCTCGCCGCTCGCTAGACTCTCGCTGAGCCACACGCTCTTGCACGCTCATCATCGATGTACCAGCCACCGCGACTCGCCGCCTGACCCTCCGGGAGCATGGGGAGGAGAGGAGGTGCGAGCGAAGGTGTAGACTCTCGACTCTGGCTTTGCGAGGCGGAATTGCACGGCAGGGAGAGTTACTCTCGAAGGTTCGGAATGGAGGATCAGGCGGCGGGAGTAGCTTTGCGGCGTCCACTGTCTCGAAGAGGGGATCTTCCTCGACTCTCACCTTCGCCCGAAGCGAAGCACGCGCATCTTGCGACGGATGACATATGAGAACGACGGCTGGAGTGTGCTGGAGACGACGGAAGGGGTCCGGAGGCTGTACGCGAGCGGCATCACACGGGCGTGCACTTCACACGGCTTCACCGCCTGGACGCGACGCGGTGACAGCGCATTCGAGGGTGCTTTCATGCTCGAGCGCACGGCGTTAGACGAAATTATCTGGCGCGCCCGGATGGGCTCAAGCCCGCTGAGCGGCAGGCTCGAAGACTCGTCGATTTCGAGGATTCCCCTGCGCAAGAGGCGCTTCATTGAGGCGGTTCATCCACGCGAGCGAGCGCGCTTGTGGGCAAGTGTCGATCCTCGACCTCTTTCAGCTGCTTTTCCCGCGCGCTCAGCGCCGGGCAGCCTGCTCGTGCGGGAGGAGAACGCGGGATCACATCTTCGTCACAATCTGCTCTCGTCACGGCTCCGTAAACGAGCGGACCTTCCGCACGGCCTGACGGGCTAGACGAAGCGGCATTGCATTACAAGCAAGCTTGCGCTGGTGAGCGCGCGGCTTCAAAGACGAGCGCAGCTGCTCGAGATTGCGAAGGTCAAGGCCGAGGTTCTCACTTTCACTCGGTGTACTCCAGCCGGCGCAGGGCCCGTCGAGGCTCGCAGAACAGCAGTCCAAAGCTGTCGCCACCACTTGCCGCCAAGCGTCGGAGGGCGCAAGCTGGAGAAGGCGCGCTAAGGACGTCCGCTCAGAAGCTCGCGCTCGCCTCGAGCATCGCTTGCGGTACGAGTCCGGCTCTAGCAGCACTGGCAGCAGCGCATTGAGGCAGTCTGTGCATGCTCGAGACGCGGATCAGCGTGGCGTGGGACGTTTTCTGGCAGGCTGTCACGTCGTGGCAGGTGAAGCGGTGAGTGCGCCGGGCGAGCGAGAACCTCGATCAAGGCGTGGGACGGGCGTGAGGGCTGCTGCTGGCCGGAGGGTTTGCTCCGATGTGAGAGAACGCCAGGCCTGGCCAATCTCTCGAGCATTGAGACACGAGGAGGTGAGGGACGAAGCTGCGTTCCGCGACGTGAGCTTCAGGTCCGCCCGGTCTGGAGAAGGCGGATAACGTGGAGAAAAGTGTGGAGCCCTGCGCTGATCGAGCATGCAGCCAGCTTCCACAGCGCTGCCGCCCTGAGGTGTGCTCCCGACGAACCAGCTGAGGCGCTCAAGCGATAGGAGCGGGTCGACAAGCTTGCTTGGCCAGCAGGGCTGACTTGCCTCTCGCCTCGCATCGTAGCCGCCACAGAGGAGGCGAGCGGGGGCGCTTGTCGAGGCGCGCCAGCAGACGTGACGGTTCTCTCTCGCTCCTTCCCTCACGCAGCGACGCCGCCGGCCCTTCATCCCCGGACGGTACCTGTTCCGACCCCATATTTCGACCACGCTTCTCCCCCGCGATCTCGCTTCTCTCCTCGACTGCGTGCGTTCTTCACATTCGCCGCTCCGACGCTCCTCTCCTCCCTCCTAGCCATCCTCCACGCGCCTCGTCCTTCGAGGCTTCGTCTCCTTCCGCTCTCCGGCATCGTCTGCATTCGTACCCATCTCCGTCGCATCCTCCCTTCTCAGCAGTACCCAGCGCTCCTCTCCCGCTCAGCATCCGCACATTCACCCACCCTCGATTCCGGTCGTCACGTTCACTCGTCGACGCCTTTCCTCTTCATCTTCTGTGCCAGCATCATTCTCCTGCGTGCGTCTCTCTCCTTCCCTCGAGGCGCAGGCGCACGAGAGCGCGAGACGAAGGCGCAACTTGGCTAACTCGCGACTTCTCCCACGCAGATCTCCCGTCTCCCGCTGTTCCAACGATGGCTACCGCAGCTCTCGCCATGGTACACGACGCCGCCGTCGAGGTCCAGTCTGCCGAGGAGGCTCAGCGCGACTTTCTCCTCCAAGGCGTCTTCATCCACCCCGACCACCTCGCCCAAGGCTTCTTCGCCGACGAGTGCACCGACTACTCGTCCTCGTCTGGATCGTCGAGTTTGCTCTCGTACGACGACGAGGAGGACGTCCCCACCGACAGCTTGTCGGGCCTCGCGCTCGAGTGCACCTTCAGCTCCGCCCAGCAAGAGGAGACGCGTGACTACTTCGCCTCGCGCCAGGTCTTCACCAACGCGTCGCCCTTCGCTCCCAGCATGCCTCTAGCAGAGACCGAGCAGCAGTCGCCATCGTTCTCGGACGCGTTCCCTCTCGCTCCGACTTTCTCGCGCCGCTCCTCCTGCATGTCCGTCGCGTCGGACGTCCCCATGTCGCCCGCCATGCCCGCAACGTTCTCGTTCGCAACGTTCGCGGCCCCGTCGTCGCGTCCCTCTACCCGTGCCCCTTCGCCCGTCCGTGTGCACCCTTACGTCCGGCCGACTGGCGCCGACATGATGCGGTCGGTCTCGTCGCCCGTCGAGACGCAGCGCCAGCTCGAGGAGCGCCAGCGCCGCATGTCGACCGCCGAGAACGTCATGGACGTCCGCGCGATCAAGATGGCTCGGAGCAAGTCGACCGCGTCGACCCCGACCGGCGAGGCCTTCTCCGGAGGCGCTTCGATGGCTCACACCTCCGGCAAGCTCTTCTCGCCTCTCGCTGCGTCGTTCGGTGAGGACTGGGGCAAGACGCTCCCGCCGCGCGAGTCGGAGGCGCCGCCTCTCGTCCCCTTCCCCTACAACGTCGCCCGCCCTCCCGTCTCGCCGACACGCAACGCACGCTCGCACTCGTTCGCAGGCCGCGAGAACGTCTACATCGCGCCTGCGCATCACCGCAACTCGATCCACTGCATCCTCCCGCCCTCCGCATCCTCCGGCGCGCCCGCTCCCTCGTCACCGACTATGCCGCGCCACGCCCGCCGCGCCTCCCGCATGAGCATCGCGCCTCTCACGCCGATCCTGCCACAGTCGCCCGAGCTCCACCCAATCGACGAGATGAGTTGCGCCGCGCAGGCCACGGCAGCATACGTCCCTTCGACGGCATCTCCGGTTCGCAACCGTCTCCAGCGCGGCATGACCTTCTAGCTCGACCCTGCCTCGCCTCCCGACGTGCCCTCTCCACCATTACCATCGCATTCTGTTCATACCATTGCATCCGCCCAGCTGTCGACGCCATCCAGCACATCGTACATTGATTCCCTTTGCCGCATGTCCATTCATCTCGCCATCCCGCCCTCCGCCGTACCCTCTCTCCGCACCCTCTTGTCGTCTCACCATCATCAGCATTCCCCGCCGCGCTCGAGGCAACCGTCTGTACCCCTTCATCCTTGCTCGTCGCATCGTCCGTCCAGCATGAAAAGTATCATAGCATCGCATCGACGTCTCCCGCTGCTGCCCAAGTCTTCCGCGAGCGAGAAGAGTGACTGTACGCTGCTGTGCGCCATCGAGAGAAGGGTCCTTCGTCCTTCGTCCGCCTTGTCCGGCCTGAGAAGGTCGCCTCTGTCGGTTCTCGCTTCGGCTCCGTCCACTCGCTTTACTTTGCCAATTCCGTCAGTCACAGATCTTCGTGCTGCGAGCATTTGCGTCGCTGCAGATCCCTCCCTTCGTCGCTTCGCTCCGTCGCCGCGACAGAGACATCCATTCGATCGCGTCCTCCTCGACGGAGAACCGGCGTTGGACTGGGTAAGAGGTCTCGTCGACGAGCTCATCAAGATCTGTGCTAGATAGCCGGCGTTGAAGCCCGTCTCGATTATCTCGTTTGGGCGCATCCTCTTCTCGCACGCGAGCGGTACTTCCCGGTCAAAGCCGCATGAAGCCAGCTCCCTTCCATCCGCTCCACTCGACGCGCTACCACGCTGCTTGCGCTCGTTCTGGAATAGCCGGTCAAAGGCGGCCGAAGCTCCGTCTGCCTCCCTTTGAAGAGCACGTCTCGCGAGCCGCTTCATTCTCTCGGAGGTTGCGAGATATTGAATGCCTCGCCGCTAGTTAGCGATGGTTGCTGCGGTCTCGCTTCAGCGACGGCAGCGTGGAAGCGGCGACGTCGGTACAGTAGTGGCCAAGAATGGATCCGTCCGAGAAAGAGAGAGGGTTCAGGCGCTGAGGTTGGGAGGCGAGGTCGAAAGTATGGGCGGGCGGCAGTCTCGGGTGAATGCGTGCGGCAGATCTGTCGTGCCGAAGAGGAGCAGGATGTGATGCACTTCACGTGAACGAAGGCGCAAGCTTGTGAAAGACGCGGCAACGCCGCAGGGAGAGAAGCAAGAAGCGACATCGCAGGGTTCTTGCAGAGTCTTCGCATGCATGGCACCTCAGAGCTGCCCCAAATCTCTTTACCAATCTGTAAAGTCTGAAGATCTTACACGAAGAGACGGAAGACTTGCTGAACGTGGCACACGAGCACGCCTACGGCACATTGTAGCGAGGCGCCGGGCCACGCAGAGCAGCAGGAACTGTTGAGATCGGCTACGCAAGCGTCGAGAGGCCTCTGAAGCGTGATGCTGACCCGTTGTCGCGTGTGTGAGCGTGGTGAGGGAGCGGGATGGAGCGGGTTGTTGCGGCGGCGATTCTTCATTGGACGGCTGCGACGCGGTCGTACTGCGTAGCAGGAGCGGTAACAAGCTCGTGCACGTCCCCCAAGGCCTCCCATCGAGCGAGCGTGCAGCAGTGTGAGCGGTCGAGGGAAGACCGACAGCTCGCGACCGGCTCGACAGCTAGCATCGACGCTGCACCACTCGTGACCCTTGCTGGGGCTGCTGGACAGCTGAACGGCTTTCCACCACCAGCTAGACGGCGCGCTCGAACTCTCCGCCTGAGCCGGCGCCGCCTCATCTCCTCAGCGGACAAGCCGACGTCTCGAGCAGGAACCACTCATTCGGTGGGACTAGCAGCCGTCGGATTGTGGACAGCTGGCGTCTAGGTGAGCTTGACGCGTCTCAGAGTCACTCCAGAGGGTGGTGGGGCGAGGATGCTCGCTTCAGCTCTGCTTCTCGGTGGAGGAGCGGACGGAGGACGGCAGCACGAGCGATGGGTTGAGGTAGGGCATCGTAGTGCACGAGGAGAGGAGCACAAAGGGCTATATCTGGTCACCGCTCTTGTCGGCCTCCACCAACTGCCAACTCGCTGCTTCGCTCTGTGGCACTTCGTGTTGCGGACCAAGCAGTCATCGTCGAATGACCGACTGATCTTTCGCTGACACCGTTGAACTCTCACAGACTCGCCCATGATGCGCGACCGACCACCTCGCCCTTTTCGCCTCCCTCTCCCGCTCTTCCTCGTCTCCCTCGTCCTCCTCGTCGCCAATGTTGCGAATGCTGCCATCGCCGGGACGCAGATCCAGAACATCTCGTCCGACTCGACACAGTTGACATGTGAGTCGAGCCTGCCCACCTCGCACGAGACGCAACCGGTGACCACCTTCTTCGCAGATGTCGGTACATGGCGGTCCGACACGACTGAGGGCATCTACCAGGGTGCGTGCACTACACTCCCACCTACTGGTATTCTGAGCTGACGACATGTCCCTTCAGCCTACTCGAACGCGTCGGACGCCTCCGTCACCTTCTCTTTCATCGGCGTCGGCGTCTCCTACCTCGCCGAAAAGAAGGCAGACCGAGGTATCTGCCAGTTGACCGTCGACGGAACGATGTACTACACGCTCGACCTGTACAACGACTCGCCGTACTCGAACGGTTTGCAAGTTATCTGGACGAGCGGGACGCTGCTCTATGGCGCGCACAACATCACCATCTCGCAGCTGGGACCTGATGCGCGGTTCGGGTGCGTGCATCTACATTCCGTGAGGTCAGCCGGCTGGCTAAGCTGACGACTTGGCTTACTCCAGCTACTACCCTTACCTCGTCACCTCGACTTGGTCAGAAGCCGTTCCGACCGACGTTCGTGAGTTGGCGTCCTCCGCTTCTGGCGAAGCACGCGAAGCTGACCTGAATCGCCGGCGCAGCCAACTACACCCGCACCCAGACGACCCCGAGCGCGACGCCTACGAATGACCCCTTCTTCCCGGCCAGCCACGGCGTCAACCGAGGCGCCATCATAGGCGGCGTAGTCGGCGGTGTCGTCGCCTTCGGGCTGTTCAGCTTCCTGCTGTACCTCTGGCGGAGCGACCGGGCGAGAAGCAGGAGGAGCGAAGGCGCGCCGGTGCACAAGGTCAAGCGGGCGGACGGCAAGATGGCGATTGACGACGAGCCGGAGTCGAAGGGCGCTATGGGCCCGTACGCAGGCTACGGAGCGGGCTACGCCGGATACCCTTACGATCCCTACCACTACAACCCGCACGCTGCTGCCGCCGCCGCCGCATACGGCTACGCCCCGCCCTACGGTCACGACTCGACGTACAGCGGAGCGAACGGATGGGCGTACCCTCAGCCTTCCTCGCCTTCGCACGGTCCAGCACCCCGCTCGGCCAGCTCAGCAGAATCGCACAACCGCCTCTACACACAGCCCGAGCAGGCGCCTCAGTCTCCCGCCTTCTCGCCTCCTGCCGGCGCTGCACCTACCTCGCGAGGATCCGCCTACGACTCGGCCTACCACTCGGGTGACGGCGCAGCGAGTAACGCCGGCTCGCAGTCATACCCTTATCACGTTCAAGGCCACGGCAACGAGTCTCGCGCATACCCTATCCCCGAGATCTAGCGGTCCCATGCTCTCCTCGTTCACGTAATCTCCCCTTCCTCGCATTCATCGTTCCTGGCTCCCGGGGCTTTCTACCTGCGCACGCTTCCTTGTTGTCTTCCCCCTCGACCTTTGCAATCACTACGTTCCGCATCTCGCTTCGCGCTTGGACTCGTGGCTGAGAGATGCGTGCATTGCGAGGGCGAGTTCCGAGACGACCAAGAGGGGAGAGAGGCGGAGAGGAGAACAACAGTATATCCAGCATACAACCCGATAAGTTTGCGAGATCTGCGAAGAGGAGACGTGTATACAGGCGGAAGAGGGAGTCTAGAAGGCGGCGGAGTGAGCGTTGTGGGGCGAGTGTGCGAAGGGCGTCGAGGGGAAGCTGGCCTCTGCAGCAGGAGCCGGCTCGAAGGCGATGCCAAAGCCGTGACTGCGCCGGAGTCAACGTCAGGACACGTCGAGCAGAGAAGCGGAAGAAAAGCGGACGCACCGGTGGATCTTGGCCATCAACTCGGCGTCCTGGAGTTGGTCCATCGTCAAGAAGACATACTCGCAGTCCGTCGACGGCTCGGTGCTCGTGGTCATGCCAGAGAAGAGCTGGTTCGACTCGGGTTGTTGCTGCTGGAGGAGGCGCTCCTGGATGACCGAGAGTGCAGCTCCACGAGACGCCGCTTCTTCCGTGACGTGCATGTTGGCCGCGGCGCCGGAGAGCCAGTCCTCGGCGTTGACGGTGATGCCGGAAGCGACGTCGGGGGAGAAGCCTGCGGCGGCCGGGTATGCGTAGGGGGCCTCGGACGGTCCAGGAGAAGCGACGGCAGAGGTGGGCGCGGTCGAGAGAGCCGAGGGCGGCGGCATGAAGAAGTCGGTTGAGCCGACGTGGTAGCCTGAGGGCGAGGGCGGCGAGACACTCGACAAGGCCGTTGCAAACTTGCTCGGAACGAGGGTCGACCGCCGACGCTCGAGGTACTGGGCGGGAAGGTCAAAGTCGAGGCGCTCGACGCCTGCGTCCGACCAGTCGCTGTCGGCAGTCGACGGGCGACTGTTTTCCGGGAGATCCGCGCCGTCGACAAGACCAGAGACGGGAACGGCGCTCGAGAACTGGGCGAAGAACTCGGCGGTCACGTCAGGCTCCTCCGTCGGGAGGGACTCGACGAGGCCGTGCGGGAACGAGAACGTTTCGAAGGTCTCGGTCGCCGAGAGGACGCCAGTCGCGAGCGCGCTGCTGGTAAAAGACGGCGCCCGCGGAGTCGGAGGCGCCTCGTCGCCGTACTGTCCCATCGCCGTCGCGCTGAGTCGCCGCACGCCCGTGTTCCAGCCGATCGACTGCCGGCGGCCGTTGTACATCGTCGTCATGGGCTGCATGAGCATCAAGTCGCCGCGTCCAGCGTTGAGCGTGCTCGCCCGCAGCGTGCCTCGTCGTTGCTTGAGAGCGTCGATGGGAAGCGGAGCCGGGCGCTCCGAGTGCGCGAAGCGAGCGTCGAAGGGCGAGACGGGGACGTCCGGGTTCGCCGTACGAGGTGCAGCCGGCAATGCGCCGCCGAGGGTGTAGTTCTGCAGCTGTTCGAACGGCGAGGCGGAGGCGGCTGCAGTCGCGGGGCGATTTGGGCTCTGCGGGTTCGGGAGGACGAACGTCGAGGCCGTCTTGGGCGCGGAGGAAGGCGGTGGCGAGGCGAAAGGATTGGACAAGATCGGCTCCATCGACGACTGCTGCGCGAGAGCGGTCGCAGGACGAGATGACGGCGCCGATGCAATTCGAGGGTCGATGGAGAATGACGCTGACGACGGCAGAGACTGCGACTGGGCGAAGAAGGCGTCGAGTTGATTCATGTAGCTGAACTGGCCTTCCGGCGAGTTGAGGACCTGCGCCGAGACGTGCTGAGGCGAGACCGAAGGCGGAACGTCGACAGGCGAGACTGTCTGGTCACAGTTGTGTGCCGTGTGCGGACGAGACGGCGCCTCAAAAGGCGGGAGGTAGACGGTCGCGTCGATAGCGGTGCGGTGGTCGGGCAGCTCGAGGTCGAAGATGCCTTCCGGCGACGGGTACTGCGGGACGCTCGTCGCCTTTTCCTTTGCCTTGGACCGAGTCGAGCGCGCAGACGTCCTCGTCGCTCGCGGCGACTTCTTCTTCTTGGGCTGCGGAGACGGCGCGACCGCGGGCGTGAACTCCTCGTCCTCGTCCTCCGTCGAGCCGTTCCGTCTCCTCCGCTCGCGTTCGATCTCGAGGACCTGCCTCGCGACCTCGTTGCACGCCTCGCGATGCTCATTGACGTCGCGCATGTCCCTGCGCTTCTTCTTGCCGGCCGAGTCGCGCATGCGCTGCTGCGGGCGGTACTTGTAGTCGGGATGGAGGCGCTGGTGCTCCTCCTTTGCGATGCGCGCCTTGTCCTCCCAGTACGACTTGTCCTTGGCCGACAAGCCCTTCCAGACCTGGCTCACGATGACCGAGATGTGCTGGCTGTTGTTGATCTCGAGCGAAGCCAGGTGGCGGGCGTGAGCGGTCCCAGGCGGCTCGGGCTTCGACGGGTCGAGCGAGGAGGACGAGTCGGGCTGGCAGCAGTGCGAGCGGAAGAGGATAAAGGCGTTCGGAGGGCGCTTGATGTGCCCCGGCTCGAGTTTGCGAGTGTGCGACTTGACGGGCTTGCCGCCCCTTCCGATCCGAGGCTGGCGTCCGACGACGAAAGGCGACTCCTCGTACCCTGCGCTCGTCGAAGGCGGGACAGGGAGCTGGGAAGAAGGCGTATCGCAGCTCGTCGCCGGCGTGGTGCAGTACGAATCGACTGACGACCCGTAGAAATCGTACGTCGCGGCGCTCGCCTCCGAGTCCCACTCGCTGTAGTCGCTCGCGCTCGCGCTCGCGGCAGACCTGGGACGGAAGAGTGGCGTCTCGACGAAGGAGGCAGGCGAAGCAGAGTAAGGGTGGTGTCGCTGGCTGTTGTGCCGGCTGAGCGAAGGGGTCGTTCCTCGCGAGACGGGTCGGGAAATGGGGATGGGAGCTGCCATGGCTGAGGCTGACCTGGGCGAGCCGAACGGGGAGGGCGGGACGGGGAGGAAGAGGCTCGACTTTGGCGAGCCGTTTTCGGTGAGGTGGATACTCGAATCGACAGGCGACATGACGGACGGGAACTGCGCCGAGTAGCTCATCCTGCAGGCGGGTCGAGGGAGATGCAAATCCAAGTCAGCGACCGCCCGTCGTCTGGGAGCTCGATCATTTCGGCCGGAACAGCCAGATACGAGGACGGAGACGCACCTCGACTCGCTTGCGGGCTCCGCGCGCGGTCGTTCTCTGCGACTGGCTGAAGTGTAGGAGGACGAGCGAGGGATAGATCCAGCTGCAGCCGCCGACCAGCGCGGCAGTACGGATTCTCTCGCACGGGGCGGGCGGGCCGGAAAGTGCAGGCCTTGATCAGCGCCATGCCCCCGGAGGTTTCGCTGGGGTTCCACTTGGGAGAACAAAGGGGATAAGTGTGAGTAGCCAAGCGGTCGGGCCGGGACGAAGGCGAACAATGAAAGCGTTTGCTTCGAGACAGAGCAGAACAAAAGGCCGTTGTGAGACAACGCCGTCGAGTGCCGAGGTACAAGGATGCCTCATGCCTGTACGGTATTGGCTTCGGCCCGCGTTTTGCGAAAGCTTCGAAGCGCACGAGTGTTCCCAGGCAGAAGCGCAGGCACGCGAGCGGAGCGTTCGACAAGGAGGGAAGTCGCGAGCGAGCGAGCGAGGAGGGTAAGGTCGGCGGTTCGCGAGCGTGCGACGAGTTGGTCGAGTAGTCGACATGTCCTTCGAGGCGGCAAACCGCCTCCCCAGCCCGCCCAGCGGTGTGGTCCTCCCGTCTTCCCCTCCTTCGCTCAACTGATGAAAACCCTCAGCTGGTCAGTGGTCGGGCGGGCTGCACTCGCCGTCGATCGCTTGTTCGACGCCAGCCGGACCTTCGACGGCGATAGCGGCGAGCAGAGCAGGCCGGTAGATCAGCGAGTGGCAGGGTCGTGAGGAGGAGAAGGCGGAAAACCAGGGAGGCCGACGCATGGAGCCTCCGTCGGGGCGCAAGACGCAGCGCAGTGCACCCAAAGGGCGGCCTGAAACCTTCATACATCCCGCTCAAGAATTGCTGTCCTCGTTCGAGGAGTTGAGCCGTCGTCGTTCGCTCGCTTCGCTCGCTCCCTCCTCCGCCTCGACAATTCCCGCTCGCTCGCCTCGAGGGGCGGTCTCGCTCGCTCTGCTGATTCTCAAGCTTGCGCGTTTTGCCATGCCAAGCTCGCAGCGCCCTCGCGCTTGCGTGCTGTCGAGTTTACCCCTACCCCACCTCATCACCACCCGACCCCGTCCTCCTCTCGCAGCTCCTCGAGCGCTCGACGAACGGCCTCAGCAGCCCCAGTAGACCACACAAGTCATGACTCCGCCATTCGACGGCCCGCCTCCCAGCAGCGACCGTGTCCAACAGCCTGCTCCCGTCCCCGAGTCCGAATCCGGAGCTCGTGACTCGCTGGACGGATGGGATGACTTGACGTGCATTGGGAACCGGTGCAGACGGTGTACGGGAGCGATCGGGCAGTGCGAGGCGCAAAATGGGCCGGATTTGGGCGACCCCTTCCTCCGCCGACGACACCTTCACGACCCGCACCTCACTCTCTCGGACTAACCTCGCCCTCGGCTTCCTCGCGACGTACCCCCAGTCCAGCAGACAAGCGACCCGCACACGCATGCACCGTCAGCAATGCTCCCTCCGCCTCACACCTCAGCGTCGCCTTCCAGCCGTCACTCGCCTACTTCCCTCTCGACGAACAGCTCTCGCCTTCCTCCCCCTCACCCCTACCGTGCATTCGACGCCTCGACCCTCCCGCCTGTCGTCTCGCACAGCGCCACGTCAGGAGGCTATCGCCCCTTGACGACCTCGACCTCGTCGGCATTGCTTCGCCCGTTCGTCATCCCGCCTACGCCTGAGCGCCCGCACCCGCTACGATGCTCCTCAAGTCTGCTCCTACACTTCCTGCTGAAGGTAACCCTGCTTTCCTCTGCCACCCATGAGTCCGGGCTCCCATACCCCTCATGTGGCCGCCAGCCAGCCAGCCAGCCACCCTTCGGGGGAACCTACGTCCCCGCTCGTTGCCCGACGATGCGGCGTAGTCCTGCTACTCATTGAGGTCCGGCCGCCCAGCCCCTCATGAGCTTCTCTTCCTCCCTCCGCCCGCAAGGGTTCTTCCATTTCCGCCTTCGAGGCTTTCCCTGCCCCCAGTGGCGTTTCCCTAGCCCCCAGTGGCCTTTCCCGCCCCCCGAGGCATTTCCCGCCCCCAGTGGCTTTTCTCGCCCCCAGTGGCTTTCTCCCGCCCCCAGTGGCATTTTCTCACCTTCCCAAGTGTCTCGAATTCCCAGCGGCGTCCTCTCGCCTCCTCCAGCAAAGCGAGACCGCGCTCTTTGCCGGCTTCAATCCTTCCACCTCTCAAGACGCGGACGAGCTCTCCCAGCCCCGCCTCGCTTCCTCCGCAGACGCCTTGCGCAGTGCAAGTCACCCCAGCAACGCCCAACGCTTCCCCTCGCCTGTCCCTCACGCACTTCCTTGCCGGTCCAACGCCTCGACCCATCTCGCGCCCCGCACTTTGCCGGACTCCGCCCCAGAAGCCCTCCTGCGTGCGCGTACCCTCTCGATATGAGTGGTCGCGCGGCTGCCCATGAGCAGCGCTTCGTTGCGCCGCCCAGCGAGACGTTCTCTCATCCCGAGACTCGAGTCGGCGCCCAGCTCAAGCTTCCCGTTGTTGGCCGCAAATTCAGGTTTCAAGCACATACAGCGCTCCTGATCCTCCTTCGAATGCTACGGCAGCGTGCACGCTCATGCGGCCGTGCTCGTGACGAAGACAATGAACTGCTACTCCCCGTCCTTCAGTCGGCCCAGGCTGCCTGTTGACTGGTCTCCATGTCCTTGCCCACATTGCGGACGTTTGTATCGTCTATCCCTCGGGCGAGACTCGAGGAGCACGCTCACCGCCTGCTTGAGCGGACTACTTCCGTCGACCTCGTTGCGTTTGTCCTGCCTCGAGCGTGTCTACCCGAAGGCGGCGCCGTTCTCCGCTCACTTCCCGCACACTGAGTGTGTGTGCTACGCACTGTGACGTCCTAGCTTGAATCTCCCGCCTCGCTTGGACTTTCTAGCCTCGTTTCTCGCACTGTCTCCATTACGGGCATCTGGTGCTCCTCCGAGACAGCAGCACGCTCTCCGTGTCGAGCACGATTCTAAGACTACTTCTTTGCGGGACGGACTGCCTCAAAGCTCGCAACGCTCGATTAGGTGCTTGCGTTCCTCTCGAGGTTTCCGCTTCTCCCTTTCCCTCAGCGCTAGCTTCATGCTGTGCAGTTCTTGGAGCTCGCCACTCTTCCTTTTGTGATTGTTCCAGGCTACAAGGGACCGGCGCGGTCCACCTACACGGCTGTACCACGAACTTGTCCTTGCTTCTGCTCGACCTCCACCCCTTTCCTCATCCCTCATTCTGCTGCTAAGCTGTTCTCGTCCCATTCAACGTGCTTGATACGCTTGCCAGCTTCTTACGACATTGTCGGGCGTCAACCCGTTCGACGAGCGACGCTACCTCCTGCTCGAGCAGAGCTTCTCAGCGGGCTCTTCCCGGACTTCGTGCCTCGGTTGCAACGCTCGTACTACACCTGGCAAGCATCATCAACCTCAGGATGTGCTCTTTGAGCTGGAATCCGGGATCCACCACCTCAATGCCCCTTTTTCGAGCTCCTCCTCCTCGCGACCACTGCTTCATTATCCGCTCTGCGCTTCGAAGCCTGCTTGACGGTGTTTAGGGTACTCTCAGACATGCTCCGCAGTGCTTCCGCTGCGCCGCTATCCCGCTGATTGGCTCAGCTCTCCCGCACCCGTTGTCCCCGACCTCGACGCATGCCAGCGCCCAGAAGATCGCGTCGTGGCACTCCAGACCGCCGCACAACCAACTTCCCACAACCACATGCACCACCAATGTCCCTGCCCACCTGCCCGACGCTTCCTCGCACTCGCCGTCCTCACCACTTCATCTCGAACCCCGGCACCTCCACCGACTCGGAGGCTCCCGCAGGACCTCCTCTCCCAGCAGAACGTGAGTCATAGATTCATGCGGGACTTTGACGGGCGGCCACGGTTTCAAGGGCACTCGAACCCCTTCTCGCGGACCCTTCTCTTCCCTCCCGGACACTTCGCTGGCGTGGCATGAGCAGCTAGCCTTGATGCACCAAGGAGATGCACCGCTCTCAGCTTCACAAGACCACGATGCTCATCCGCCCTTCTTCCAGACGATCTGCTCGAGCAACGCCCAACTCGTCCTCTCGCCCCTCCAATCCCGCTTCATGGGCATCCACCATGCCTGACGACCTGCATCAAACGCTTGAGCGCCTTTCTTCTCTCCGCAATCCTGCAGGGAAGCCAACACAACCACTCTTCCCTCCCAACATCTTCCGCAGCAGTCTGCCACCCTCCCTCTTCGGCCTCCTCCTCATCAGTCTCCTCCTCCTTCTTTCGACGAGGAACGGCGCCAATCACCTCGTATCTACCGCATCTCGCCCTGCAACTGCCCTACAAACCGTCACCCTCCTCTCGTTCGACGAGGCGAACGCACTTAAGATTCGTATTGCGTGCCACTGGCTCAAGACCTCCTGCGCATCTCGATCGCCAACATGCTTGAGAAGCTGCCACAGTAGCCAGTGGGCTTCCGCGATGGCTGGACTCGGACAAGCAGTTCACTAAATTTTACGCTCGAGCGTCCTCTCGCGCCTTTTCCCCTTGCTCTCGCACGATGCGGGTCTCCCGACTCTGCCTTCAACCGCGACCGCGCAGCTTGGCGCAGTACGCGTACGACTTCACGTTTTCCGGACCGCAAGCCTCGCCACGCCCTTACGTATTCCGCTTCATACGATCCTCTCCGCTCAGCCACGACACCAGCGGTCACCTATGTGCCCGCGACGCCTTGGAGTACCTCAACTCGCCTCGCCTGAATCGCCTACTTCAGCCCATTCGACGCGGACCAGGATTTGCTGCTCAGGTTCTCCCGAAGGGCCGAGTAGCCTTGTTGCTCTATGTTCCGCCAGTCCAGCGCTTGCTCACGCCCATCATGCCAACATGACATCATTACTGCTGTCGTCATTATTCTTTCATCGCCTCCACCCCTTTTTAAACGACCAGCAACGCCTTCCTACCCAAACTCTTCCCTCCTCTCCTTCACCCCGCTAAGACGGATTTCGCCAACGTCGTGCACATGGTTCGATTACGACAAGCTGTTTGGGTCCCGCGCCGCGCTCCTCGCACTGCTCGTCGCTGGTTCGGTTGGGCTGCCGCGGTCCTTGAGTCCGCAAAGCGGCGTTCGCAGGCTCACGAGCCAGCAAACCCAAACTACTCGCTTTCGCTCGTCTTCTTTCATTCCCTTCAACCTTTCCCCCTTTCCCTCCGCCGCCAAACGAGCACGAAGCCAGGACAAGGCGCCCGGGGTGAATGGGATCGTCTTCTGTTCGCTCTCGGGTTGTAGCAACGTGCGCATGCAATATAGCTTCGTTCAAGAACGAGCAAGGCTCGTCGCAAAAGCAGCAAGCGAGCGAGCAAGCCAACCTTGTCCTCCTCCTCGCACCTCGCGACGTCGCAAGAACGGTGAAGAGAGAGGGGTATCTGCAATTGAGCCAGCTCGAAGACGGGAAAAACGCAACAAAGAGGAAGGAGGAAGAAAGGAGGGGTTTCAAGAGAGAGGGCGCGCAGCAGAGGGATGTGTACCAACGAGGTGAGGAATCGCTCGCGCGGCGCGGAAAGAAGGAAAGGAAAGGCAAGTCGTTGTAAGGGAGTCTGAATGTGTGAAGGAGAAGTGTAGGGAGAGGGGTATCGACGAGGAGGGAGGGGATCTTGGAGAGCGCGAGGCGCTTAGTTGAAGTGCTGCGCGACGAGCGTGTCAGCTGCGTTCTCAGTACGAGCGAGGAGAGCAGGACGTACCCAGGTGATGTCGCTGTGAGGCGGGGACGGAGACAGACGGAAGCGAAGTCAGCAATCTTCTCCTCGTCTTCAAGTCGAGAACCTCGCCGACTCACAAGACACCCATAGCGTCAGTTCCGCCAAGAGCCTTGAAAGCCTGCGTACGCACACGCCCTCATCGTCAGTAACCTGTAGACGAAACGCGCGGGAGAGGTCCGGTTCTCGACGCCCAAGGCCGTCCGGACCTCCCCGGAACGCCAGATCAAGGGGAAGACGCGCACAGCCGTGCTCAAGTCGAGGCAGGACGAATTATCACTGCGATGTAGTTAAATAGGACGTCAGCGCACGTCCCAGCTCGAAAAAACGCTCGAAGAAGCGAAGCGAAGCGGAAACCCACCAAGTCGGGCACGAATCCGCCACCTTGGCCTGGATCGAGTTACCCGTGTCGACACGGGTGATGGTAACAGTCTGACCGCAGTGTGCGCCGTTGGCGTAAGTGGCCGTCGGGAGTGCGACGATGAGTGCCGAGTCGGGGTTGACGGCGCCGCAGTTGCCTGCCACTCCGTTCTCTGTCCGATCCCAACCACGTGCATCGTCAGCGCTGGTCTTGTCCGAGTTTGGGAGGAAGGGGGAAGGCACGCACGGTAGAAGAACGTGGCGATTCCACCCGAAAAGACCTTTCCGCCGTTTCCACCGCCGTTTCCGCCCTTGTTGGGGTTCGCGTCCTGAGTGGCCTTGGCAGCGGCGGCAGCGGCGGCGGAAGAAGAAGAGGCGGCTGCGTCGGCGGCGGCCTTGGACGAAGCTGCGCGGGAGTGGAAGTCAGCATGGAGGGAGGGGGAGGACCCGAAAGGAGGGGACGGACCGGCAGCAGCGGCGGCGGCGGAGGAAGAAGCAGCGGCATCGGCAGCGGCCTTGGACGAAGCTGTAGTGACATCGCCCTTACTTCGAATCAGCGCTTCTTTCTCTAGCGAGGAAAGAAGTGAGCGACGGAAGGAAGGCAAGACGCACCAGCAGCGGCGGCAGCAGCAGAAGAAGACGCAGCGGCGTCAGCAGCAGCCTTGGACGAGGCGGCTATTTCCCACGCAAACCCGTCAGTTCGGAGACGAGCGAAGGAAAAGAGGAAAGGGGACGAACCGGCGGCAGCGGCGTCGGCGGAAGCCTGGGAAGCAGCGAGAACCTGAGCCTGCTGGGACTCTGCATTCACAACGCCATGCCTTGAATCGTCAGTCTCCGTTCGGGAGGGGAAGGGGCGAAACGCGCGAACGCACCGTAAGCCTTCTTGGCGGCGGCGGACGAGGCGACGGCGTCGACAGTCGAGGTGGGAGCCTGGGTGACCTTGTCGGACGACTTCTGCTGCTGGGCGACAACGGTCGAGGCGGGGACAGCCGGGGCAGAGGTCTTCTCCGGCTGGGCCGAGGCAGCGGCGACGACGCTCGTAGCCGAGCTCGCGACGTTGACGACGGCAACCTTCTTAGCGGCGGCAGCGGCGTCCTTGGAGAGCGAGAGGACGATGGGCAACATTCCCGTGTCGAGGTTTCCGCCGAGAGCCGAGTAGGCGGCCTTGGAGAAGGTGGTGAAGTCGGTGCGGTCCGAGCCGTCGACGACGGTCACGGTGACGCTGCTCACGTTTCGTTCGTCAGTACGGAGAGAAGGAGGGGAGCGAGGAGGAGGAGGGAGCGCACCTCTGACCGTTGGCGGGGTTGGTAGCGTAGGCGGTGGTTCCGCAGAGCGCCGACTTGGCAGACGGGTCCGAGTAGACAGAGAGGGGAAGACCCACCTGCATCGCGGCGTTGCTGTGCGCTCGCCATCCTGGTCAGCTTGCGAGTCTCGCGAGGAAAAGGAGGAGCGGAACGCACTCGGTCGCGACGCCGCAAGCGCCCTGCCATCCATCCTCGGCCCACCAGATGGCGGTCGTCTCAGTCGACGAAGACGAGTCTGTTCGTACGCGGCGAGAAGACGGAAGAGGGTCAGCGTGGGAGAGCGGACTTTCCGAGAAGGTCCGCCTCGAGAAGGGCGGGCCTTCTCAGCGACGTCGAGAGCGAACGTACCGGCGCCTGCTCAGTCCAACACGCACACGCACGCACGCACAGCCAGCAGAGAGAAAGAGAGTCAGCCCCTTCGTCCTGCGTGCCAAACATTCCAACTACTCCCTCGGTCACTCCCTCCAACGCGTCCTCGACGCGCCCCTCCCCTCGTCCTCTGAAGTGAAAGGGCAGACGCACGCTTGACCCTGCGGTTGAGCTTTGCAGCACCACGGCGGTGGATGGCGAGTGAGCGTTCTACGCGGTGTCCGTCGTGGAGGGAGGAGGCGTGAGCGGCGGTCGAAGCGAGGACTGCTGCGGCGGCGAGCGAGAGCGACTTCATGGCGGGCGGGGGGGGGTGCAAACGAGTGTGGGTTGGAGACAGTGAGTCCAGCAAGCGAGAACCAGTTAGCAGGCGAGAGAAGGAGAAGGAGCGACGAGGGTGAGTGGGCGAAAGAGGAGAGCAGGAGAGGCGCGAGCGGAGCGACAGCACGCGGGCACACTCCAAAGTTGAGTGACCCTCTGGCTCGCTTCTCACGCGCGTAGCCTGCCTCATTAGACTCTCTAACACTGCAGACTCACTCTACACACACTCCCGTCAGCTAGTCCAGCCCACAGAGGCGAGACGGACGCACGGCGGACGCGCAACCTCTTCTCTCTCGCGACGACAAACAAGGGCTCACCCCTTCTTACCATCACCGAATTCAGCCCATTCAGGCAACACGCAATACTGCAATCAAGGGCACGGCAGAGAAGCCGCAAATAGGGCGGCGGACGAAGGCAAGGTCCTCCTCCCAACTCCTATCCTCTCTGGCCCGGGCAGCCCGCTGCAACGCACTTCGTTCGCCTTTCCTCTTGAGAGAGCTCGCTTATCAGTGTGTGGTAGCGCTGAAACCGGAGTCCGTCACTTCGAGCGAAAGAGTCGAGCCAAGCAAATCGAAACGAGACGGGATGGACTTGGCATCACACGAGCGATTCTCTCTCCTCCTCTCGTCTCCCTCCCGCCGTTGCGCGGAAGAGCAAACGTACATCAACACCCTCGTTCTTGTCATTGCTGGCATATGACGACGCCTAGGGAATCGCCTGCGTCGTCTCTCCCTCAGGCTTCTTCGCCAATCCCTCTTTCTCAAGCGCTGCGTGCACGACCCGTCAGTCTCGTCTCAGAGAAGAGGAGGGAGGAGAGGATAGAGAGGGCGAACGTACCGGCGTCGATTTCGTGCGGCTTGTAGATTTTGGCAAAGGGCAGGCCGGAGGATTCGTCGATCGTGAGCGTCGCGAGCTCGACTGTGCGACCGTGTTCACACCGCATCAGCTTCTCCTCGCTGAGGCGAGGAAGAGGAAGGGAGAGGAGAAACGAAAGGGACCGCGCGAGACGCACTCTTCTCGGAATCCAAGCTGGTCGAATCCATCGTCTTGCTCAACACCTTCAACGCAAGCCCAACCGCCTCCTCAATCCCGACATCGTCCCTATAATCCTGCCTCAACAAACTCTGCGCCGTGGCATTATTCGCCCCAACACACGTCGCCTTCCACCCTGAATAGTTTCCCGACGGGTCGCTCGCGTAAAGCTGGAACGAGTGGTGCGGGTCGTGTCCTGCAAAGAGGAACGAGACGCCAAAGGGACGGAGTCCGCCGTATTGCGTGTAGCCTTGCTTGAGGTCGCATAGGCGTTGGACGAGTTGCTCGACGGGCATGTCTTCGTTGTACGCCGCGAGGTGGTTCTGTGCGCATGGACGGGCGTGGGCGAGTGCGATAGGAGGGCTTGTGAGGGACACGGTGAGCGCACCTGGGCGACGTTGCGCGCGTACGAGACGAGCGAGTTGGCATCGGCGTTGTAGCCCGCCACGCCCGAGATGACGTTCCTGCCGCGCTCCAACACATCAGTACCTCGTTGCTAGAGTAGTAGGAAAGGAGTGTGTCGCGCACCCGTTGATGAGGAACAACTTCTCGCTACTGCCCTTCTCCTTCTCCAACAACTTGCTCGTGACCTTCTTCTCGGCCGCCAGCACGATTCCCGCCTTGTGCGGAAGGGGGTACTTCTTCTCCCTCTCGACCCTCGCTTCCTCCTCCTTCTTCCTCGTCGCCTCGCTCTTCTCCTTCTCTTTCTCTTTCGGCTCGAAGGAGGAAGAGGGAGTGGAAGACGAGGGAGTGTCGTCCACTGCCATCGCGTCGGTCGAGTCGGACGAGGCGGTGAAGGGTTTGGCGGAGGGTCCGGGGGCGAGGATGCCCACTACTGTGCCGGCGTGGCCTGCGGGGCGAGACGAGGGGAGGGTGAGCGAGCGGTTTGAGGGAGTCGTAAGCGGGACGTGGTGTGGTCCCAGGTCGGCCAGACCGCTCGATTGCCATGGCTGCCTGCAGAGAGCATCGCGGTCCACTCGAAAGCCTCGTAGCAGTCTGCCACGCCTCGTGAATGGTTCCCCGTCCTCATCGCACCCCGTCCAGCCGTCGTCACCAACTCCTCCACCTCGCCTCTCATCACTTAGCCCAGCCCGCGCACCACATGTCATTCCTCCTGCATCCTTGACTGTTCCCAGCCGTGCCCGTCGAGCGAGCGAAAGGCGAGAACTCACTGATACTCTCGAGCGCATACTCGACCTGGTACAGCCGTCCCTCGGGCGAGAAGATGGTCCTATCCGCTCAGGCAAATCCGTCGCAGCATCCAAGAGTCGAACAGGTCCAGCCGGACGGTGGGAAGGGAGGACGAGAGAGACGAGTCGTCAGCGGGGGAAGGAGGGAGGTGCGATGAGAGTGTTGTCGTGCGCTGCTGGGCTTGCTGGAGTGGTTGGTGGGTAGGAGAAGAGTACGCACGTCCTGCTGTCGTATCGGCGGCTTCCCATGCTGAGTTTGAGGTGAAGAGGTGCTGCTCGACCTGGCAACTCGTCAGCGAGACGGAGGTTGGGATGCGAAGTGACACTCGCTGCGCTTGAATTGGTTGCTGGGCTGATGAATGTGCTCTCACAGCCTTACTGAACTTGCTATGCTCTCCCAGCATCGCCGCACGTCCTGCTCGCGCTTCTTGACCTGCTCTTCGTCGCCCGGTTCGCTTCGCTCCCTCTCACCTTCTCGCGGCGCTGAAGGGCTTGGGATCTACCCTGAGCGAAGACTGTGTGACTATGCGAGGCGGCCGCGGCGGTATCGCTGGGTCGGAGCGGGGCTTGCCATCTCTCGGTGCAGGTGCTGGACTTGAGGTAGACGACAAAACCGAGCGAAGTAGAAGGGTTCGCGCTCTCAGAAGGAGGCGGAGAACGCTCCATGGCGGCGCTTGTGGCGACCCTCACCGTGATCGATGCAGGACAGGCAGGCTCTCCTCGACACCGTCTCGGGCTTGCAACGTCAAAGTTCACAACCGTTCGACGTCTATCGGTCCCTGCCTGAGCTCTCACACGCCTCCAGTCCCTCACTCCCTGTCGATAGCTCCGCAGGACTTGCCCACCAGTAGTCCTGTCGCTCCGCCTCGACTTCGCCTCGACGCCGTCACTTGCGGCGCCAGTTGAGCGGGTCTAGCGACTGATCACCAAGCAAGAGGGTCAATCTCTGCAGATTGCACAGCTGAATTGCATCTGTAGAGCGACTGCATACGACAAGCGGCAAGACGAAGACGGCGGACAAGTCATCGCTGACTTCGGGGCTCGTGCGGCTCGAAAAATGTCCACCGCCCGAGACGTTCCTTGATCCACTCGACAGTGCAAGTTGCAAATCAGCGACGAAGAGCGCCGTTGCCGAGTGACGAGGGCTGGTTCCGGGCCCGGCGTCGAGCGGAAGTGGATCCTTCACTCAACTTTCGCCTTTCCTTCCATCCTCCTCACCACTTCGGCGCTTCTTTGCCGCCTTGAGCGCTTGCACACACCCTTAGTCCACCAGCTAGCCTTCTCTTCCTTCCCACACCGCCCAAGCAGCTGTACGTCGACCTCCGCTCCTCTCCACGGTCCGCCTTCTCAAGCTGACCTCCCTCCTCTGTTGCAGCATACCGCGTCAGCTCGTCAGCCATGGCGACCTACGACAACGGGCTGTACACGCCATGGACGCCCGCAGGCGGAATCGCCGCAGCGACGACGAGTGCAGCAGCCTGGGCAGGCGAGACGGCGGCGACTAGCTCGTCTGCGGCGGCTGGTACATGGGCTGCGACGGCTACGACGAGTGCAGAGGCGGCTTGGACGCCCGAGACGAGCACGGCGCAGGCGGCGTGGAGTACGAGCATGACGCCGGCTTGGAGTGCGGAGGAGACCACTACGAGCGCTTGGCAGGCTTGGACCCCTTCTACGACTACGACGACACGCGCATGGACACCTGCGACAATCTCGACGACGACGCAGTCGAGCGCATCGAGCACGACTACCCCGCCGGCCTCCTCCTCCTCCTCGACAACCCGCTCGTCTTCCTCTTCCTCGACGACTGCCGCTCCGTCTTCCGTCTCGTCCGTCGCTGACTCGTCCGTCAACAAATACGCGACCGTCTCGCGCTATGCCAGTCCCTCCGCCGGCGCACTCGCCTCCTCCTCTTCCGGCCACTCCTTCAAGATGACCTACCTTATCCCCGCCTTCATCATCGTCCCCCTCGCGCTTATCTTCCTCGTACTCGGTTGCTCGTACGGCAAGTGGTGGGGAGGTAACCGGAAGGGATCGCAGACGCCTCTCTCGGAGGGCGTTGGAGGGATGGGCTGGTGGGGCGGACGAGGGGGCAGTTGGAGGAGTAGGAGGTCCGGCTACGACGACGACACGGAGGAGACGGGCGGGCTGGTCGGCGGTGAGAAGTACCGCGATGTGATGGACGAGTACGACGAGAAGCGGTTCACGCTTCCTTCGGTCGAGGGCGGCGAAGGCGACGCGGTTCGAGGCGGTGGTTCGAGGTGGAGCAACTTCTTCGCTCCGTCGTCGGCCAACAAGCACGACCCTCTCGCCTCCCATCCGGACGTCGCCGTCCCCTTCCTCTCCATCTCGCACGCCTCGACGCCCGAACAACCTTTCGTCCCGCCTTCTCGCTCGTCTTCGACGCAAGACTTCCCTCGCTGGACCGCTCGAGGCGCCGTCGCACCTCAAGGACCCACAACGAACGGTGGGTTCCTCGCTGCTGGCGCATGGGGAACAGGCGCTCGCTCGAACCGCCAGAGCGGACTTGCGCGCAACGTCAGCGGCAGGAGTACAAACTCCGTTAGCAGTCGTCTGAGCGACCGCATCTTCGGTCGCTTCGGCATGGGAGGGCGCTTACCAGACGCTTGCCCTTCTCCGTCGGTCTACTCGCCCACGCCGGAAGAGTCGGCGCAGAGTCACCAGTCGTTCGGCGCAGCGGGCGCTTACATGGGCGTTCACATGGAAGACGAGGACGAGGACGACTTTGCGCACGAGAAGCACGACGTCGATTACGATGCTTTCCTCGCTGCGGGACGGGTCGGCGACGGGGAACTTGCTCGACGGTACGCAAAGGGCGAGATCAAGGACGCAGACATCTTCCCGCCTCGCGAACCGCCTCGCTACCCTGAGGGCGACGCTCGCGAGCGCTACTACGCTCGTCAAGGTCCGACTGCCGACACTCCCTTCGCCTCTTTTGCCGCACCAGCACCCGCCAAGCCTTCCTCATTCGCCGTCGACCTTCCCGCCGCGCCTTCTCGCCTCCAAGTCTCGCCAAAGAAGACCGCTTCGACGCTCGTCCGCCCAGCTCCTCCCGAGACGCCAGAGAAGGGCAACAACCTCCTCTTCTCGTACGCCTCGCCCCCGCCCCCTCAGCCTCACGGCTCTCCTCGTCCGCCTCTCCCTCCTATCCCTCAGATGCACAAGCAGGTCTCGCCGACCAAGGCACTTTTGACGGAACCTCCCGCTCGCACGCCTTTCCGCCAACCGGTGGCGCCGCAGCTCGTCCGCCCGCCTCGTCATCACGACCCGTTCGCGCCCGAGCCGACGAGTCAGATGCAGCCGCAGCCGGTCTTCCCGTCTGCTCGTCAGTCTCGCGAGACGAAACACGACTCGGCCTTTTCGCTCGATGTCTACGGCGCGATCGTCGACACCGCTGACGAAGCCGAGCAGCAAGCTTCCAAGAAGCGCGGCGGAACTACGACGTCGTCGAGGAGTGCCACGCCGACGAAGCAGTCTCAGCGCTCGACGCCGGTTCGCTCGAACACCGATGTTCGTCCGGGACAGCTCATTTCGTCCGCCGCCGAGTTGCAGGCTCGCAACATGCCTTCACGCGAGTCGATTCCTCGCAGTTCGTCCGTTTCGCCGACCAAGGACATGGGTCGCCGCCGTGAAGCTACTCCTGGTTCGAGCAGTCGGGCTCGCCCTGTCTCCGCCTACGCAGAACTGCCCACTCAGGCGCTGAAGGAGGTTCGCAAGATTCCCAGTCGACAGGACCTTAAGCCCATCTCGAAGGCCAAGTCGCGCGAGTCGCTCGCTTTCGATGCCGCCTTTGCCGACCCTGCGCCGATCGCCCCGTTGCAGCACCCGAACAAGGTCCGCGCAGCAGTCAAGAGCATCCAGGCTCGCGAGCCGTCCTCCGCTCCCTCGCACCGCAAGACTCCTTCGCGCGACTCGGCTCGCTCCGCCTTTTCCGACAAAACCACCTCGTCCGGCGGCAGGCTCGGTCGTTCCGCGACTGCTGCGCCCTCAACCACGACCTACCGCCGTCCGCTCGGTAACAAGGGTCTCGTGTCTGACAACGAGTCGGACTCGGACGACTCGGAGGCCATCGTCACGAACCGCCGGCTGAGCATGCTCATCCTGAACCGCTCGAGGTCTCAATCGGGCTCGCTGCCATCGGGTCCAGCCTCAGGCGACTCGCACAGCAGCTTGACGCACGATGACGAGGAGAAAGCGGCGCGGCCGTTGTCGAGCGACCCGAGGAGGCTGTCGGCGATGCTGAGGAGGCCGAGTCAGGGGGGCGCTCTGCAGCGCAACGATGGCGAGAAGGAGGAAGGCGAAGAGAAGGGCGGTGCGAGCGGTTTGTTCGATGCCCTGAAGAGGAGGTCGGGCATCTTTGACGATGCCGAGTGACTTTTGGACCTGTAGTGGACTGCCTCACGCCCTGGAATTGTTATCCACACGTGCATTGCGATGCGCCATGGTACAGCACTCAACATGCGAGAGAGCAAAAGCAGTGTCCGTCTATCAGCGCTCAGCGCCCCTCACTCCGCCTTGCCCGCCTTCGCGCCAAGCTTGGCGTCGAGCGCACCGAGACGTTCGACGAGCGTCGGGTGCGTGTAGTTGTATGCCGAGTAGAGCGGGTCGACGTCGTAGAGCGCCAGGTTCTTCTCGTGAATCGAGACGAGTCCCTTCTTGAGGTTCTTGGCATACGAGTCGCCGAGTTTCGCGGCGAAGGCGTCGGCGTCGTACTCGAGTTGGCGGGAGATGAAGTTCGAGACGAACTTGAGGACGGAGGAGAGAGGAGAGAAGAGCATCGAGGCGAGCATGAGGGCGAGAATGGTCGGCCCGCTCGAAGGCGGAAGGAGGTGCGTGAACTTTTCCGGAAGCGCTTCAGTCGAGTAGGCGGGAGTGTACGAGTGGAACCCGAAGGCTGAGAGGAGAGGGCGGTTCGTGAGGAAGAGGGTGAAGGTTGCGAGGGAGAAGGCGACCTGGACGAGCGAGGTGAAGAGGAGGTAGACGATGTGCATGCCCTTCCAGTGACCGAGCTCGTGCGCGAGAATCGCCTCGACCTCGGCAGGACTCGAGCGCTCGAGCAGCGTGTCGTAGAGAACGATGTGCTTCGGCAGACCCGGCACGCCCTGCAGGACTCGAGATCTGAATGCGTTTCGATCAAGAAGCACAGCTCGCGACGCACCATGAAGAAGGCGTTGCTGTGCGAGCTGCGGATCGAGCCGTCGATGACCCAAATCTTGCTGAGCGAGAAGCTGAGCTTGTCGGCGAGCTCCTTGATCGGCGCGCAGAACGGCGAATCAGTCGGAAGCGGCGTAAACTTGTTGAAGAGGGGCATGATGGCGTAGGGGTACACGACGAGCATGAAGATCTGAAAGACGAAGCTGCGATGGGCGGAATCAGCCTTGTGGTCGGGAAGGGCCGGGAGGGAAGAGCGCGCACATGAAGACGATTGCCCAGGCGACGATGCGCAAGATGGCGTCCTGCCCAGCCCAGTGAATGATCTTGATGATTCCAGCGACGAGAGGCGTAGTAATAACAAGCGAGACCGCGAGGCCTTTGACCTGGTCCTTGACGAAAATTGAGCGGGTCATCTTGTTGCTGCGGCATGCACTGGGTCAGATTATGCTTGTGCGATGGGAGAGAGGCAGACTGACAAGCCATGCTTCTCTTCAAGGACAAAGTTGCGGTAGTACTCCTTCGGGATGGACAGGACAGTCGAGATGACCGTCGTCAACACGAGGAAGGCGCAGCTGTGCCAGATCTCGCCGCGCCTCGCGAATGGCAGCCTCTCCGACACATCCCACAAGCCCTTGAGGAGCGACCATCCGGACCCGCCAGCGTTGAAGCCGAGATAGGCGAGGACAGGCGCCGCAGTTCCGCCCAAAAGGACGAGGGTCTCAAGCACGTCGACAAAGCTCAATACTGAGGCAAAGTTAAGCTTGTCGCGGGCGTAGGCTTGCGATTTCTGGTAGGTTTCTTGCGAGTCGGAGGGGAGGTAGGGTGCGAGGACGGAGGGGATGCGAGGGTGAAGAATCGGGGAGAGGTAAGGTAGCTGGCGGCCGCTGCAGAGAGTCTCGTCAGCTTGTCTGTGCCGTCCGAACGGCGCACTGCGGCGACTCACGCGACCCAACTCTCCCACAACTCGACCGACACGACAACCGCGAGGATGACGCTGCGCCAAGGGATGGCGGGGTCGGCGAGCTTGTCTCGCAGCGTGTATAACAGGGAGCTCATCTCCAGAGCAGGCGGGGCAGTGTGATGCCGGACGAGGATGAGGCGAAGGGCGAAGTCGAGGGATGACCTCGTCCGTCTCACTCCGCCTCTAGGAGGGACTTGCTGGATCGCAATGTGCTTCTGCTGCTCTTTCGAGTGCGCTTCTGACTTGACGAACGCCCGCATGGCGTGGACACGCTTCTTGCTCCCTCTTCCTTCGCGAACCGATGAAGCGGAACGAGACCTCGGCAAGGCTTTCGTCGGGCTGTCTTTCCTGTCGGGCGACCTGCGTGATTCGGCAGGGGCGTGCTCGCGCGCTGAAGTAGCATCTGTTGGGCGTGGACGCCTTTCTTGCTGCCAAGTCCTCTTCTCGCTGAACTCGCTGCTGGCGCCACTTCTATCTCGCGGTGAAGCTTACGAGCGGTTATGCCTGGGGTACCAGCGGTTCTAGCGAGCTAAGACGGAGGCGGAAGAATGGATCAGATCGAGCTGAGTGCTGAGCGCGGTCGAAGGGGGAGGGATCGGTCTCCACTCTGCAGCCAGTACTGCTTGCAGAGTCCTCTCATCAGTTCACACTGCGCGAGAGAAGGCATGGAAGGGCGCTTGCAGAGACTGCCACCTACGGCGCCGCAGCGAGTGTCCTGAAGTGAGGCATCGTTGCGAGTCGTAGTCTAGGAGGAATGGGGCCCAAGCGCGCTGGCATTGTCCGCGAAAGGCGAAGAAGGGGATTACGCAGAGACGGTACTTCAGGACGTGAGGGGGGGAAGGAAGACACAGACTGCTCAGAGGATGCGAGTGTCGCCCTCGACCGTCTCGACCGCTCAGACTCACGGCCTCAATGAGGCTGGTCCATTGTAGCAGTAGAAGGGCGAGTTGACGGACTTTGCCCGGCGAAGAGCGTAGCCGTGCGGGCAGTGGACCCGGCATGTACCATTCCTGCACACAGGCTTGCCGATACCGTTGTCTATGGCAGAGATGTACAGTCAGTAACGAGATCGCTTCCCTCTCCAACCGCGCTCAAGGAGGAGGAGGAGCACGCACACGAAGGCGGGCAGACGTTTCCAGGCATACCGCAATTGGCGGGATCATCGCCAACGGCGAAGCAGGCGTAGGGACCGCTCCCGTCGGCGTTCTGCGAAAAGCGGGTGTAGCCAGCCGCGCAACCGATGTTGCAGGTCCCGTCGACGTTGCACGTTGCGTAGCCGAATTGAGGGACGGTGCATGTGTTGGCGCCGCAGGTTGTTGACGAGGGGACACACTGCGTGCCATCTGCACCGCCAGGAGCGAAGCCCGCGTTGCAGCGGAAGGTGCAGGAGCCATTGATGCAGAACGAGTTGGCATCGGCGGGCGGAGCTGGGCCTTTCGAGCGAGAGATGGCGTCTGCGCGGGAGAGAGGGTCAGCGCGTCTAGGAAGATGATGCTGAACGCAAGAGGAACGCACTGGCACCGCAGCGAATCTTGGCAGCGGCGAGGGCGGCCTTGGTGTTGAGGAACGGAGAATCGGGCGAGTAAGGGTTGGTCAGTGAGACGGGACCTGCGCCGCCGGCGCCGCCTTTGGGACCTGTGCGATGGCCCATCGTTGTCCGGCCAGCACGAGCACGCTTCTTGAGCGCCTTTGCCGCAGCCCGACGACGAGCAACAGCAGCGGAAGACTTGATGGCTCGTTTAGCGTGCTGTCCGCGTGCAACGAGGTCTGCGCGAAAAGGCCGAAGTCAGTGCCCATCCAACAGCGTCCCACAGCCCATCGTCGCTGACCGCACCCGTCCGTGACAAGACGAGACGCGACGAGACTTCGATGAAGCCTCGTCTGGAGACGACGCGCCTCAGGCAGACTTACCGACTGGAGAGGCCACTGACGCGTTGATAGGGACAAAGGCAAGCGCAACGAGCGCGAGAGACGCGAGGCAAGCCTTGAGAGAAGGCATGTTCCTCGGAGGAGCGGGGAGGAGTGGGAGGGATGGGTCAAGAACAGATGTAGCGCAAGCTACTGTGAACGAGCGACGTGCAAAGGGTGTGTAGGACGCGGCAGAGGGCCTGTGCAAACGAACGACGAGGGTGGGACGGGAACAAGGTGCAGAGACGGGAGCGTGAGCAGGCGGGAAGGGCAGCGGCGGCGGGTCGAGCTGTCTAGCGGGTCAGGCGGTCTGCGAGCAGAGACGAGGAGCACAGCAGCGTCGAATCCAGCGGGTCTTGACAAGAGAGCGAAGTGAAGGGGAGGAAGGAGGAGGAGCGGCGGGTTCTCGCGAGGGCGTCCTCACATTCCGGTCGCGTATCGCGAGCTTTGTTTTGCTGTGACTCCGGCTCGCACGCAAAGGTTTGGCTCTCGTTAACACAGCCTGCGAAGCACGAAAGCGACGAGAGCGAGCGCACACTCTACGAACGCATGCGCGGGGACCTTCGCAAGAACGGACGACGCGCGCCAAACTCGCCTGGATCGACAAGATGGCGCAGGAGCGAGTGTCTTTCGCAAGGAGAGCGTCACTTGCAGGAGGAAAAGCACTACAGCACGCGCGACGAGGACGTTATGAGTAAGGTCGTTGTTGCGGGTCGTAGTCTAAGGTGAACCGAGGAGGGTGCGGGTAAATACAGAAATGTCGAAGGTGTCAAGAGAACTAGGTGCAGGTATCATAAAGACGGGGGAAAGGGCGGGAGAAGAGAGATCCTTGTCCGTTCTGACCGACGAGTCGCGATGCGGCGGCTCGAGGGTCGACGAGGAGAAGGGAGCCGCTTAGGCGGGGCCGAGCGACGACTGGCCGTTGTAGCAGTAGTACGGGTTGGTCGACGACTGGGCCTTGCGGAGGGCGTAGCCGGCAGGGCACGAGACGCGGCAAGTGCCGAACTTGCAGACGGCGTCACCGATGCCGTTGTCTGCGCGTGTTTGGAGAAGCGTCAGTTCGCTGTACGAGGGAGAAGGGTTCCAAAGCAGGTCGAGACGTACACGAGGGAGGGCAGGCGTTTCCGGGAGTGCCGCAGTTGGCGGCGTCCGACTGGGTCGCGAAGCAGTAGTAGGGGCCGGTCTGGGCGGCGTTGGTCGAGTAGCGCTGGTAGCCGGCAGCGCAGCCGATGTTGCAGGTGCCGTCGGCGTTGCAGGTGGCGTAGCCGAATTGGGGAACGTCGCAGGTGGTGCCGCCGCACTGGGTCTGCGAGGGAACGCACTGGGTGCCGTCGGTACCGCCGGGCGCGTAGCCGTCGTTGCAGCGGAAGGTGCACGAGCCGGCAATGCAGAACGAGTCGCCGTTGGCGGGAGCAGCCGGGCCCTTGGCGCGGCAGATGGCGTCTGCGAGGACAGCGAGTCGTCAGCTTGAGGTCCCACGGCAGGCAAGGTCTCGAGGAACGCACTGGTGCCGCAGCGGATCTTGGCAGCGGCGAGGGCGGCCTTCGTGTTGAGGAAGGCCGAGTTGGCCGCGTACGGGTCCGTCTTCGAGACGGGGGCGGCGTTGCTCGACGCCGACTTGCCCTTGGCAGCGGTCTTGCGGCCGGCAAAGGTGGTGCGGCCAGCACGCTTCTTGAGGGCCTTGGCGGCAGCGTTGCGGCGGGCGACGGCAGCCGACGACTTGACCGAGAGCTCAGCGTGCTGGTCGCGGGCGACGATGCCTGTAGAAAGGAGACAGGGTCGTCAGCGACGAGTTACACGGCCGGCACGGCGCAGGGGACGGCTCGTCGCAACGGGAGCCTCGAGCCGACGCGTCTCCTTGATGGCTGCCAACTCGCGCGCAGAAGCGATCGAAAGGCGTACGTACCGGCAGAAGTGGCCTTCGAGGCGTTGACGGGCGCGAAGGCGAGCGCGACGAGGGCGAGGGACGCAAGGCAGGACTTGAAGGACGGCATGTTTGATGTGAACGGTACCGCGGCGTGGAAACGAGTGACTGGGGGGGGAGGCAAATGAAGCCGAGGCTGCAAGGAACGAGCGACGAGGAAGACTGAGGCGCGGAGCCTGTGAGGAACGAGCGACGAGGGAAGAGAGGTGAAGAGAGGGAAGGAGAAAGGTGAAGGAGCGCGGAAAGCGACAACGATTCGGACGGCGGGCTCGATCTGCCGAGAATCCCAGAGCTCGTACGGCCGCCCTGGACAAAGAGCCTTGCGGGCAGCATTTGCGCAAGGTTTCGTCGCGGAATGTGGACCAAACGGTCGAGTAGACGCGTTCACTCAACGCTCGACGGCAAGAGATGATTCTTTTCTCGCATCGAGGTTGTCCGCCGCAGGACCTAGAACAGCGCTCGTGCGCTGGCGGAGCTGGTCGCGCTCGAGGGGCGCAGTACATAGCCATGCCCAACTCGCAGGTTCGCTCCGCCGCCGCTGCCCAACGTGCCGTCGTCTAAAGGCGTCTCGTACGACGCCGAGCAGACAATGCGGCATAGAGAGAGCGCGCTAGCTGAGCCCGCATGCGGTCTGGGGAAAGAGATGGGCGACGAGATCGCATCTGCGCTCGACCTTCCCAAGGACGCCTCTGCAGGCATCATCCGTCAACCAGCGACGATGCTTTGCCCGCTGTTGCGATGCAGCGCCACTCATAGAACGCATACGACGATCTGGGCATCAGCCGGACCTCCACTCGAGCAGGATCAGCGGCGACGAGGAGCTCGTTCGTCCTCCTCGTGTTGTTTGTCGAGAGCTTCTGTGGAGGAATCGTCGTCGTGCGCGATTCGACACCGAGAAAAGGGCCGCGGTCCGGACGAGACAGCCGGCAGAGCGCAGATCGTAGCAAAATAGTAGTGGCAGGGGACGATGAGGCGGACGCGCTGTTTGGCCAAACATCACACGAAGGGGGTCAGTCCTGCTGCTACAGGTCTCGTAACGGCGTCGTGGGACGTCTGCTGGGCCTGCAAGCCCGCCAGCAGGCGTCGAACGCGTCCTTCGCCCTCACATCACGCCCTCGACGCGCTTCACCTCGACACAACAAACCCCAGCATTCCGACCGCTGCGACGTCTTCGCAAGTCCATCTCCGCGCCAGGCTCCTAAATGGATAATGCCATTTTCGCAGCGCGAATCGAGCCGGATCACCGCCATGCACCCCGTGTCGATGCGTTGCTTCCCTCGAGGAGGAGAAGGACGCACGGTGTTTGGCGAGAACGACGCGACGGCCCAGACTGGCTCTGCTTGTCGCCGAGAGCCGACGAAAGAGAAGCTTGGGCGGCGGAAGAAGCGGTCCGAAGTGTGAGCAGGTCGAGCCCGTCTTCTGAAGGGGCGAGGAGGAAGGCGTCGAGGAGGCGAGTCTGTCGTCGAGCAAGAGTGAAGGGAAGGAGGAAGAGATGCTGAGTCTGCTGCTTCGCAAGGTCGGTCTGAAAGAAGGGATGCACCCTCTTCTTGCGAGAAGACAGCGTCAGGCGAAGACGCTGCGAGAAGTGCCACGACCGTTGGGCTACCGAGCGAGGTCGCCGTGCCCAGCAGATAACGAGGCCGATAGACCTGATAGCATCGATGTTGAGCAGTCTGTACAGCAAGCGGCGGACGAGCAGGAGCAGGAGACTGCGTCTCAAGGAGACAAAGGCGACAGGCAGGGCCTGAGCGGGATGCGCTGCCTTTTGTCTGCCCGTGGTCGCTCAGGCAGCGAGCATAGCAGTCGAGAAAGTCGTTGTTGAACCAGATCGCTGTCGAGATTGGCTGGCGAGCGAGCGAGCCAGTGTTCAGGAGGAGGGAGGAGATGCTAATTCGTCGCGCGGAGCGTCCTAGGCGGCTCGTCCCGCCCTTCCACAGGCCCACTGGCCTCGACTTGCCGACCTCGCGAACCGTCCCATCGCCGTGCGAGTGAGAGCGTGTCGACGAGGTCAGCGAGACGATGAGGAGGAGTCGGGGAGACGCGATTGACGCCGCTTGCGCTGGCCTATAGCTGTGCAGTCCAGTCCAACAAGCAGTCCTAGCAGTCCAGCAAGCCCATCCAGCCGTGACGAGGTGTTCGTTCGTCCTCAACCCGCCATCTCTTCCGCGAACCATCGTCACACCCCTCCCTCTCCCTCACACACCCGCTGTGACCGTTCAAACTCGCTCGCTTACTCGCTTGGATACCGTACACGCCTCGCGAACCAGCGTCTACCCGCCCGCGCGCGAACGAGCGACGCATACACCCTCTCCCCGCCTCGCGAACCGGCAGTCCACCCTTGTCGCCTCGACGCTGCCACTGAAACCGTGGGACTGGCACAGAAAGAGTAGCAACTCGACCTAAGGGCACTGCAGGTGGTCGTCAGGCTTCTCGGTGAGTTTGTTGCCCTTGTCACGCCCTCCTCTCTCGCGCTCTTGCTGGCGAAGTTGTCGCCTGGAGACGGCTTTCGAACGGGCGAACGCGCGCAGGCGGGACTTGAGCATGGCTGAGGACACTAGGCGTGTACATGCGGCGGGCCTCCAAGCTCGTGAGGCTTGACTTGGAGGACGCGTTCGTCGCGTTGACATCTCGAAGGGACGGCTGCCTCGCGCTGCTATGGCTTTGCGGAGCGAGGAAGACCATCAGCGCATGCATGAACTGCCGAAGAGCCGTGACTGACCTCTTTCGACTTACGCAGACATCGCCTTGAGTTCACCTGATCGCAACTCCTCCCTAGCATAATCACCTCACCTCCCCCTCGATTCGAAACACCCCCTTCCAGCCACCATGTTCTTCAACTCGGACCTCCTCACCAAGCGCGGCGCGCTCGCGCAAGTCTGGATGGCGTCGCACCTGACGACCAAGCTCTCCAAGTCGACTCTCAGCTCGACCTCGATTCCAAAGTCCGTCCAGTCCATCCTCGGCCAGGAACTCTTGCCTATGGCGCTCCGTCTTTCGGGCCAACTGTTGCTCGGTATCGCCCGCATCTACGCCAAGAAGACGCGGTACCTCCTCGACGATGCGCAGGAGACGCTCAACAAGGTCCGCAAGGCGTTCCAGAACGAGGGACGGGCCGCAGTCGACTTGCCTGAGGATGGCACTGCGGGAGCCGACGATGCGCACGGGAAGAGGGGAGATATTAATATGCGGAGGGAGGGAGGCGACTTGGAGGACTTGCTCGCACTCGAGTTCGCGGACAACGAATGGTGCGCCTGACTTGATCGCTTCACCGTTTCTCTCTGCGGCGAAACTAATACACCTTACAATGCAGGTCCCTCGAGAAGCATCTTGCCGCCGCCGCGAAAGACAAGGGCAAGGGCAAGGCGAAAAACACGACTGCCGACATCCGCGACATCACGCTCGACGAGGACTTTGGCGCGTACGGAGGCGCGCTCGACTTTGGCGGCGACGATCTCGGCCTCGACTTTGGCGGTATCGACGACATGGGCTTCGACCCCGAGTTTCAGCTCTTCGGCGACGATGAGCTGAATGCGATCGCTGGACCGAGTGGCGAGAAGCGCGGGACGAAGCGGGCGCGCGGAGAGGACGGCGAAGAGCGGGACGAGGACGACGTCTCGGTCGAACAAGGACGGAGGGACTCGGTCGCGCATGCGTCTGAGCGTGGCTCGATCGGCCCCTTCGACTTGTCGTTCAACAAGGACGCCGAGGGCGACATGCAGATGAACGAGGGTGACCTTGGCGGATTCGACGCCGGCTTCGAGCTGGGCTTTGATGCGCCCGACTTCAACAACGACTTTGGCGGAGGATTCGACGAGCAGCGCGAGAAGAGTGAGTGGAACAGCACGAGATCTCTCTTGTTGGCTCCTCGCACTGACGCATTTCGTCGCGCAGCTCCCACGGCGCCCTCGATTGCTGGCGAAGATTCCCTGCAGCTCACGCCTCGCGCTGCTGCCGAAGTTGCAGCCCGCCAGAACGAGAAGCAGCCACCGAAGAAGAGGCAGAGGCAGCTTGCCGTCGACAAGGTCATCGAGCTCGAGTGGCAGGCTGGCAGGCTCGAGGGCAAGGACCGGTTCAAGGATGTGAGTCGTATTCCTGCTTCGCTTCCCATGCGTCAACTGACTTCAGTGTTCGCTCTACAGCCCGAGTACCTCCCCGCCTCTCGCCTCCACCTCGCCCTTCTCAATGCTCCGACCTCTGCCCTCCTCCCCAAGCCCCTCCCGAAGACATCGAAGAACGCAACGGCTTACGAGCTCTTTGCGCCTCCCGGGCTCCTCGCACCCGAACTCCAGGACCTCTTCAAGATGCCGACGCGGCGAGAACAGATCCGTCTCGAAGGCCGCGAGCGAGTCAAGGACCGTGACGTCGAGCAGGGTCGTCGGGCGATGAGTGTCGTCTCGAACCTCTCGCACCTCCGCGCCGCCGCTGGTCTCGACGGGTTCGACGCCGACCTCGACCACCTCAACCGGGACTTTGGCGGTGGAGAGGCGAACGACTTGGGCGGGTTTGAGCACGGCGACTTCCAGCTCGACCTTGACTTTCCCGCCGCGAACGACGGGCAGGACCCGCTCGCTACGCCCGCCAAGAAGAAGCAGCGGACGGACAAGGGTCGCGAGGGCACCGTTGACGGCCTGGCGACTCCCGCACAATCGGTTCTCTCGGCTCTCGCAAAGGACGAGCTGCCGACGTACCACTCTGAAGGCCCTCTCGCCGTCTTTGACGACGTTTCGGCGGGCGTTGCCGCCTCGTTGGCCGGGACCGCGACGCCCTCGCAGTCGCAGAGCCAGGCCGGCGTCAGCCAGTCGCTCGGAACGGAGACGGAGGCTCTCGCTGCGGGCGCCGACAGCGTGACGCAGAAGAGCGGCAGCATCAGTCTGCAGAGCAAGAACACGAGGAAAGCAGTCAGGGTGCTTAAGGACCAGGTTGGCGAGGACCCCGAGCAGCCTGTCGAGTTCGAGAAGGTCGCGGAGAAGGTGAGTCTCGCTTCATGGGCCGTAGTTGGGGGAGCTACCATGTGTTTCTGCTTGCCTGCCTGCCATACCCTTGAAGTGTTACTGACAAATTCCCAATCCCTCTCAGGCCTCTCGCCGCGCCGCCGCCTCCTTCTTCTTCGAGCTCCTTGTCCTCGGCTCCGCCGACGTTGTCAAGCTCAACCAACCCTCAGCCTACGGCAACATCGAGGTCCGCGCCACGGACAAGCTGCAGGAGATTGCCGTCTAGACGGTCGGACACCTCGAGGAGCGCTTCTCATGTTCTGTACCTTACTGCCCAGCTACCGCGAGTTCTTGTATGCCCTTCCTCACGTTCTCTCTGTCCTGTCATTAGCCTGAAATGTATAGTCAGTCGTCACGGTCCTTTGCGTTTGCTCGAATCGCTTTCCTCTCATTCCCAGCTGTCGCCTCACTGCCTGTAGGACCAGCGGCGCCTCACTAGAGCCCTGCAGGACACTTGGAAGGGTGCCCGGCGAGTGGCGCAGCAACTTCTCACCGGGTTGTCCTTCTCTCGTCTCCTCCGCCTCTTCTCTCTCACTCCGCTCTCGCTGCTTTCGTCCCCGATCGCATCGCTGGACTTCGCTGGACGCTCGCTGGCTTGCAGGGTAGTCACAGGACGCCCAGCATTCTCCGCCGTCGTCTCCTCTCCGCTCGCGCGACGTGACGCGAAGCTCATCTCCTGATGAAGCGGGAGGAGGAGAACTTCGCATCCTCGACATCCGGCAGCTTCTCCAGCAGTGACACAGTCAACAAGAGACCCCTACAATCCACCGGAGCAGCCACGACCCGCCGAACGAGCCAACAGGAGTGCATACACTCAGAGACTCCTGACATGCCTCGACGAGCAGACGACCTGCTTGCGGCATGCGACTGACCGCTTTCGACGGTCTCCTGCTGGACGATGTTTACTCTCGCATACCGCTGCTTCTACGCCCGAATCGAGCCTGTGCGACTAGGAGTCGCCGTTCGAGGACGCTTGAGGTCCTCGTCGAGTGGGTCGAGGAGCGAGGCGAGTGCCCTCTCTTCCTGCGTCTCCTGCAAAGGTGTGTTGACTGACAGCGGTTACTGCACCACAGTCGCTCGTCGTCCGCCCGCCTGCAGCTCGTCGGGCCTCATCCTGGCCTTCGCAGGGGAATCGGAGATCCGGCACCGCTCAGGCCTCCTCCTGCTCTTCCGAAGGACGCTCGGCGCTCGTCAGCTCCTCTCCTGAGCTTTCCTTCTGACGCCCACCGCCTCGGCTGCTTCGGCGTTGCCCTCTCGCTGCCACACCTTAACCGCCCATCCCACGACTCTTCGCCTCGAACGGCGACCCTCGCTCGCGGCAAGTGCGCGCCCCCACTAGCGCGAACGTTCGGACGGCTCGCATACCTTCGGAGGGTCCGCAACTTGCAGGACTGACGCTGCGCGGACGCTGGGAGACAGGCCAACAAGGTGCGCTCTCTCCAGCCCGTGATCCCAGGTCCCTCGTTCATATCGTTCCCCGCAGGCTCGATTCAACCCTACCGAGCTCGACGAGCGTCACCTCCCGATCTTGATCTCCCGCCATTCGACCTGCAATACCGAACACTCTCGCTCACACGACCACCGGCCTCTTTCCCTCTCTTCACCAGTCTGCCGCTTGCACGGTCGGCTCTCGGAGCGCCAGCATGGCCGCAGCCGCAGTCGCGACGAGCCCGACAACTCCCACCGCACCCAAGTCTCGGCTCTTCGGTCGTCCTGCGTCCGCCAAACCGGCCGAATCCTCGTTCTCGCCTACTTCGCCGTGGTTTCTCTCGCGCTTCCCTGTGCTGGGGACGAGCTGGGCGGCTCGAGTGGGCGGCGAGTCCGCGGTCGACACGAAGCGCGAACGGCGGTTCTCCTTTGGCGTCGACAAGCCTGCTCGGCCTGGGGCGAAACCGTCGCTCCAGCGTGCACGGTTGGCGAGAACGTCGCTGATGGCTGCTGCGCGCAAGATGGCTGGCGGGACAAGAAGGAAGGAGGAGGGCGAGGCGGACGACTCGGGCTTGCGAAGCTACCGAGACAAGGCGCCGATGTTCATCATGAGTTCGCCTGAGCTCGCCACGCCCGGTGAGGAGAAGGCGCAGTGGGACTTGCACGACGCTTCAACCACGACGAAGGAAGCGGAGGGACCGCAAAGCCCGATGGTCAAGTGGGATTCGTCAGTGACGAATGGAGCGAAGTCGTCGTTCCTCCCGCTTTCGCCCGTCGACGGCCACTCACTCGTCCAGTCACACCACCTGTACACGCCTCGACAGTCGTCGGAAGAATCTGCTGCCTCTCTCGAACCCCTCGACCGCTCGACTCCTCCTCTCGTCGCTCCATCCGCCTTTCGCCGCGCCCGCTCACCGAAAGCGCTGTGGAACCCTCCATCGCTCCCTACACCGCCGCCGTCGTCTCCCGAGCCGGTCAACCGTTCGGCATCGCGCTCGCCGCCTGTCGACGAGGAAACCCGGCAGGCTTTCCGCGCCGAAGCGCTTGCCAAGTTGACGAGTCCGACGCCGACGCAGACAAGATTTCCTGACGACCTCACCTCTTTCCCTTTCCCCGCTGTCGAACAGCACGCCACGCCGCCCCGCCCAACCCGCCCGCCGCCCGCTCTTCCGACGCCTGACCCGCCGACGCAGAGCTCGACTTCGCTCATCCTCCCGCTGCCCTCGGCACGCAACAGTCTCTCCGCAGCCGACCTCGCCCCCTCTCCTCCTGCACTCGTTCGCTCATACTCGGTCGGACTGCATCCAGAGCCGGTACAGCTCGATATCGACTTTCGAGGCCGGCTCGTTCGAGCTCGCAACTCGCACCCGGCGGGCTCGTCACCGGCCCTGACGGTCTCTTCGACGGGCTCGTCGTCTCCCGGCAGCAGCCGCATCTCGGATTGGCGGCCGAGTACCGGCTCGCGCAAGAGCAGCGACACGAGCGTGACTGCGTCAGCTCAGAGCTGCGATCAGCCGTCGAACGACCAGCAGACCGGGCTTTACGCCTTGTCCAGCGACCGCCGTGTCGTCGAGTCGGCCATCGATGTGCTCGCCGTGGTCGAGGAGGACGAGCCGCCCTTTCCCGCCTCGCCGCTCTTGCGACCGAAACGCTCTCCGACGAAGCGTGGCGACAGCGACTTGCCACATCGGCGCCCGTCGCGGGGAGAGAAACGCATCAGCCTCGACGGGTCCTTGCCTGTGCAGGCGAAACCGGACGTCGTCGTCGTCTCGCGTCAACGGCATCGTTCGCTCGCGCCTATTCCATCGGCCACGAAGCCCCCTCTGCGCCCCTACCGCCTCAGCACCACTGACAGGACCTTCAGCTCCGGCGCAGTCGTCGAGCCCACTCCCTCTGAGCGGGAGCAGCTCGGCCTCTCCGCATCCAGCAATGCGAACCCGTCCACCTCCCCCGCCGCAGACCTCCTCACCCGCCCTCTGAGTCCCTCACGCATCGAACGGCCTCGAGCTGGAAAGCGGTACTTGTCGGAGCTTCACACTCCCGACTCTCGTCCCGTCTCTCCCTCCTCAGACAGAGACTACGGCATCGGTCTCGGCTTCCCCTCCGGCCTGGTCAGCGGTAAGTCGAGCGTACGAACCCGCCACGAAAGTCTCGTTTTCAGTGGCGACGAAGACATGGGCGGGGGAGAGTATCGTCAGCGGCGAGTCAGCAGGCGGATCTCGTCGGGCGCGGCGACGCGAACCAAGCTGGTGCTACGTGAGAAGGGCAAGCCGGTCTTGACCTACGTGAGCACCCTCAGTTGCAAATGCGTTTCAGCCCACCGAGCTGACGCTCCTCCCTCGCTCAGCAACTTGGCGAGTGCATCGGTCGCGGCCAGTTCGGCTCGGTCTATCGAGCACTCAACCTCAACACGGGCCAAGTCGTTGCCGTCAAGCGCATTTCGCTCGAAGGCAAGAGCGAGAACGAGGTTGCCGAGCTCAGCAATGAAGTCAAGCTGCTCAGGTCGCTTACGCACCCGGCGGTGGTCAAGTACGAAGGACTTGTCCGCACCGAGCACTACCTCAACATCATCCTCGAGTGCGTCCTGCTACTACTCGAGACCGTCTCCCATCGCTCACCATCTTCTACCGTAGATTTGCCGAAGGCGGCTCGCTCGAAAAGACGATCAAGCAGTATGGCCAGCTTCCCGAATCGCTCGTCGCGGCCTACGTCCTCAAGATGCTCGAAGGACTCGCCTACTTGCACGGCGAGGGCGTCGTACACTGCGATCTCAAGGGTGCGTTGCGCTTCCTCAGCTGACCTTCGCAAGCAGCAAGTTGACTTCGCTTCTCACCTCCGACCCTGCCTGCAGCTGCCAACGTCCTCTCGACGAAGAATGGCAACATCAAGCTGTCCGACTTTGGCGTGTCGCTCAACCTGAACGCGCTCAAGACGACTCGCGGCCTCGCCGCCGCGACGGAGGTGAACGGTACTCCGAACTGGATGGCGCCCGAGGTCATCTCGATGCAAGGCGCGACGGCAGCAAGCGACATCTGGTCTCTCGGCGCAACGATCTGCGAGCTAGTCTCAGGTCGTCCGCCTTACGCCGATCTGGTCGCCATGAGTGCCATGTTCCGCATCGTCGAAGACGACTGTCCGCCGCTTCCGGATGGCATCTCGGCGGAGCTCGAGCGGTTCTTGCTACGTTGCTTCCGCAAGAACCCGCAGGAGCGGCCTACGGCAGACAAGCTGTTTGAGGATCCATGGTTGGTCAAGCACTCTATTGGCCTGCAGGTTCGTCTCGTTCCTCCTTCGACAGTGACAGCTGGTACTGACGCCCACCGGCACGCAGTCGCGCCCGCAGGACTCGATTCCCTTCCACCGCCGCATCTCCTCCGACCACCGCCGCCCGCTCCTTTCGCTTCCCGCCACCCTCTCCTCCGCCGCGGCCTTCACCGACGACATGTCTGACTCGCCAGTTCCGCTCGTGCCACCTGTTCTGCCTTTCGCGCTCGACGAGCCCGCGCCGAGGGACTCGCTCGACTCGGGCTACCGTGCCGAAGACGAGGAAGTCGCTGTGCGTATGTTTCAGCGCATACGCTTCACGCAAGCTTGCTGATCCTGTTCCCCGTGCAGGCGCCTCCCCTCCCCGCCATCGACCCGGACGACCTCCCGCACCCGCACTCTTTCGTCAAGATCACGTCGAGCAAAGGTGCGTTCGACGGTCTCTCCACCATGTTAGGCACACAGCTGACGCTTAGACTACAGCCGTCGACTGCAAGATCTGCGGCGAGCCAACCAAGCGCCACGCCGTCCTCTGCAAAGACTGCGGCTTGATCGCCCACTCTCGCTGCAAAGAATTCGCATCGACCTGCGACTTGCGCGCGCAGTTGCTCGCGTTCGCGGCGGCGCACAGCGGGACTAGTCTCGCGCGATTCCCGACGTTGCAGGCGGTTGCGTCCCCGCCGCCGCCGGCTTCTTCGACTCCTCCCTCGTTCGCTTTCGCCGACTACCTTCCCTTCAGCAAATCTCGCCGTCCGAAGCTCTCCTCTCCAGGCTCTACGACATCGCGCACGCCGCCCTCTTCTCGTCCAACCTCTCCGTCTCGCCGCCCGTTGCGAACCATCTCGAACGCCCTGATGCCGACCAAGACTCGCTCACCCCAGTCGACTCCCCCTCCTTCGCTCGGCAAGTCCCGCGTAAGGCCGCAGTCGACGTCTGTCTCGACCACCACAACACCTACAAAGCGTCGAACGGAGAACGCGAGTGCTGGACCGATCGAGTTGGGTTCTATGGCGCCGTCGTCGCCTACTCCGCGCGTCAGCATCGACCTCCCCTCGCGCACGAACGACGTCGCAACGCCCTCACCGACCAAGGCCGCTGCCGAAACGAACCAGAAGCGCCACCTACGCAGCGTCAGCCAGCCCGTCAACGTTCTCTCCAAGTCGCCCGGCGCGGCCTCGTCTTCTAGCAAGCGCAGCGAGTGCACCGTCATGTAACTACGTCCTTTCCGCCTCCCTTGTCCTGTCTAGCTCTCGCACTCCTCCCTTCACGTACAGATTCCTTCCCTCGCACGCACGCATTCTCCCTCGAGCCTCTCTATCTATTCTCGCACGCCTCGTTCTCGCTCTCGTCTGCGCTCCTATTTCCCGCTCTCGCACTCGTCTTCCCATTCGCACGCCATGTCATTGTATTCAGATTGCATCCCCTTCCCTCGCCTTCGTCCGCAACTCTGGTCTTGTCGTCTCGCTTGTCTGCTTCGCTGCGTCGACGCGTTCTTCGCTCACGCACCATCGAACGAGAGGAAAGACAACAGGAGACTGGCGTTACAAACCGAAAACACTTCCGTGATACAAATCCGCTCCTCTTCCCCGAGCTGAGGGAGGCACCGCCTCACGGCCTCCTCTGCAACGTCATGACCTCCCACCAGAGCCTGAGGTCGCCCATGAAGCTGAAGAAGGGGTGCTTGAAGGTTGCGGGCTTGTTAAGTTCGAAGAAGAAGTGGCCGACCCTGCGAAACGTGAGCCGAGGGTTCAGTTGAGATGCCTGGACTTTCCGCTCGACATGAGTCAAGTACAGCACATCCGATAGCGTTCGTAGCAGTGTCTTCGACGTGCCTCAGAGCCGAGGAGAGAACGAAGCGACCCACCAAGCCCACACATACCCCTGCACAAACCCGCCGAGCAGCAACTCCCCGATCGACTTCCACCCTTCGCCGCCGAAACGGAGGGCGTCGAGGCGCCCTTTCGGGTCTTTGGCGAGGAGAGGGGCGGCGGCGAGCAGAGCGCGGGTGAAGGTGCCGAGGGCGATGGTAGTGCCGATTAGCTGTCGAGTCCAAGGTTCAGCAGGACGGCGAGGGCGTTGGAGAGAGCGAGACGAACGTGAAGGCGTCGCTGCGATTGGGAAGACTGCATTCAGCCTTCGTTGGTCTCGAAGAGAGGAAGAGGCGGAACCCGGCATTCGCCCAACTCACGCAGATCTTGTTGCTGTGTTCGCCCAAGTAGTAAGGGCTGCACCGTAACCACAGCACACGCGTCGTCAGTCCAGCCGAAAGCGAGTCGCAAGCGAGAGATGCTCCGAGAGATGAGGGTGGGGAACGAGAGGAGTTGAGAGGAGGGACCCACTAGAACGAGCGGAAGGTGCTGTAGCCTGTGACGGAGTACGGCTGGGGCTTGTACTCGGGGTTGGCGACCCGTTCGACCTTGAGCGTGGTCATCGTGGCGTTGTCGAGGAGGGAACAGGCAAGGAGGCGAGGCGGCCAAGTCGTGTGAGCGGTGACAGGCTTACAAGGGATGTCTGTACTGCATTGTTGGCCTGGAGTACAAGCAAGTCCTCGATGGTCTAGTGGTTATGATTCGGCTCTCTCACAGCCGCGAGCGGGGTTCGATTCCCCGTCGGGGAACACGTATTTCTCTTTTTTGCTGGGCGTCTCTCTCTCCCGTGGGCTGTCTGGGTGTCGCGACGAGCTGGCCTGCTTTTGCTGCTCGAGACGACTTGCATTCGCTCGAGCGACAGCCTGCTTGATAGGCGAGAGCCAGGTTTGAGGTTCTTCCGGCGGCCGCCTTTGCCGAGTCCAGCACACACAGGTCGGTTCTCACGCGACTCCCTGCGACAGTCACGACGAGTGAGAGATAGAGGAATTGCAGTGAGCGCAACGACATGCCCAGTCCGCCAGCAAGCAATCCGTCGGCACCTCCCCTCCCTCGACAGAGCCCTCCGCACCGACCAGCTCCTCCGCCATACATCCACGCGAGCCACAGCATACACAAGCAGTCACAATCTGCACGAGGCGAACGAGGCGTCAGTCCACACCGCCCAGGCAGGAAAACCTTTGCCGTCGTCCACGCTCGCGCGCAATTCGTGTGCTTCGAGATCAGGGTTTGTACAAGTTGTCGGCATGTCGGACGACTACCCGTAGGTGTCGCCTTACTAGGCCAGGGATAACCAAAGGCTGTATCCGTTCCGGCAAAGGAGACGGAGCCCGAGGCATCATGTCGAGCTGGCGATGTCGAGCGCGCGAGGGTGGACCGGTAAAGGAGACTGTGCGCACCTGTAGCAGCGTCGAGCATTCCTCCACGACTCCCACGAGCGAGAAAGAGCCAAGTCGAGTGAAGGGAAGGAGGAAGAGAGCCGTCGTCGAGCTCGCGCGAGAGCAAGACCCGCTCTGCATATGCTCACCCGCCTGCTGAAGCTAGCAAGGATGACACGCTCAGCTCCACACGGCCCACTGCCTCAGCCAACGCTCGAACCGCCCGTCCGGCGCGGGATGAGCGAGCTGGACCGCGCCGCGTTCGACGCCAGACTCACGCTGCTTGCTGCGAGATTGCCCGCCGCCAAAGCCAACAAGTTCATGAAGGAGGATGCGAAGGAGTGCGTACACCGTCTAGGCATCTTTCTAGACCTGAACGAGCTCACCAGATGCCGTGGTCGTCGCCTCTCACAGCTTCATCGTTCGCTTGCGGGGTATCGGCGCCGTCAACCCAGACACCTCGAACGAGTACCGCCGGGTGCTCTTGCGGACAGGAGATCGGTGTGCGTACGGCTGCCGTTTCAAGGGGAGCGCGGGAGCTGACGAGTGGACGAGGAGACAGCCTCCCTTCCGACTGAACTGCTCGAGGTTGTCAAGCGCAACGACGGCGAGCTCGTCGAGCACGATCTCAAGGTCGGTTACGACTACTGGACTGCAGGTTCGTGGCGAACCTATGCGCGAGCTGAAGGATGCAAGTTGACGCCCGTCACCCGCCCGCAGACCAGATCCTCCAGGCTGTCCTTCCCGAAGACTTGCTTGACGAGTCGCCTACCGCCTTTACGCAGGTCGGGCACATCGGTGAGCTGGCTGTGACACCGGAACAAGGACGCCTAGCTGATCTCTACTCTCGCAGCCCATGTCAACCTTCGCGAACAGTACCTTCCTCACCGACACCTAATCGGCCAGGTCATCCTCGATGTACGCCTGCCCCTCTTTCTCATCTTAGTACTACGCTGATGTTTCCGAATCGCAGAAAAACAAGGGCCTCCGAACAGTCGTCAACAAGCTCGACTCGATCGACAATGTCTACCGAAACTTCCAGATGGAAGTGCTGGCGGGAGACCCTGACTTCCAGGTCGAGCTGGTGCGCTTCGAATTCTCCCTCATGCTCATGGACCTCGCTAATGCTGACTTCTCGCAGTCCGAACACGACTGCCGCTTCCGCTTCGACTTCTCTAAAGTCTACTGGAACTCCCGCTTGCAGACGGAGCACGCACGACTCGTCGAGTCGTTCAAGCCTACGGATGTGATTGTCGATGGCTTTGCGGGCGTGGGACCGTTTGCGATCCCTGCCGGGAAGAAGGGGTGTGGGGTGTTGGCGAGCGATTTGAACCCGGCGAGTGCGGAGGCGTTGGGCGAGAATGTCAAGCTCAACAAGGTGCGCTCACGGTCACTCTCTTCTCACAAGTCTGAGCTGACGATCGCTTGACACAGGTGGAGAAGAACGTCCGCGCGTTCGAGGACGACGGCCGGCACTTCATCCAGACCTCCATCCTGAAGATCTGGAACGATCCCTTCCCGCCTTACGTACCCGCCCTCACTTCGCGCGAGGCGAAGCGGAAAGCTCGAGCAGAGCGGGAAGCACGAGCAGCCGCTGCCGCCTCGCCCGAAACGCCAGCTTCGTCCTCCGCATCTCCGCCCTTCAACTCGCTCGCTTCCCTCTCCCTCTCTCCCTCTGCCACGCCTTCCGAGCCCGCACCCCGCCCGCGCCGCCTACCCAATCACTACATCATGAACCTCCCCGCCTCCGCCTTGACCTTCCTCGACGCCTTCAACGGTCTCTTCCGGCCCTTGTACAAGCTAGTGGGCGAAGAAGAGGTCAAGCGCGCGGTGGAGGAGGCGGGCGGACTGCCGGTTGTGCATTGTTATTGCTTCACGAAGGAGGTCGAGGAGGCGGAGAAGGACATCTGTGCGGTGCGTCCCGGTCTCTCCCCTGCCGTTGTTCATCCTTTTCATACCCAGATCGTGCTGACGCTCGGGTGTCAATGCACGCAGCGTGCCACCGAAGCACTCGGCCACCAAGTCCACCCCGCCCTGCCCGACTTTGCGCTCCGATACGTCCGCGACGTCGCGCCGAAGAAGGCGATGTACTGCCTCGAGTTCAGGTTGACGGAGGAGATGGTGCGGTAGCTGGACAATGTATGCTCGAATGCAATTGCAGCGAGTCGCAGGATCGCAGGAGCCAGTGGGTGTCAGTGGGTTTGTCGGACAGAGAACAGTGAGAGACGCCACCGCTCCTTCACGGTGTCGTGACACACCCTGCCCTCTGCTGGAAGTGCAAAAAAGCTGCTTGAGATGGCGTTGAAAAGATGATGGTAATTCCCCGACGGGGAATCGAACCCCGCTCGCGGCTGTGAGAGAGCCGAATCATAACCACTAGACCATCGAGGACTTGCTTGTGCTTCAAGCTAGTACTGCAGTATACATACTTTATTGTAGCTTGTTCTGCTGCGCGACTTGACCGTTCCCCGCTCATCTTGGCGTCCTCCTCGACCTCCTCAACCTCGCTCGGACCGCTTCTTGCTCACGCTCACCAGACTCCCAGGCTCTACTGCTCATTCCAGCTCAACCCAGCGGCCTGCACCCGCGTCTGATCTCGCACTCTCCTCCCACCCTCATCATCCCGTTCGCGAGGCGGTGCACAGATGTCGAAACTCGTCCACAAGCTCGCAGACAAGGTCGACAAGCTCGTAAGTCCCACTTCCAGTCATTATATTCACCCGGCTAACCATCTCGAACTCAGGCAGTCCGCGCAGACCGCCTCAAAGAGTCTGTCGCCTGTCCGTCTCCCTTCGACCCTCCCTGCCCTCGGACTAGCTGACTCGCTCACGTGGCGAAACAGACGCTGTCAACCCGAACCACCGCCACGATGAGGAACACGAAAAGGCCGAGGACGAGATGAGGAGGAGGATCTGCGAGAGCCACAGGTTTGGGTCGTTTGCGGGCGTCAGGGAGGGGAACGCTGTCAAGTGGTGCGTTTTCCGGTGTGGAATTAACCCGTTTAAGAGCTGACGAAAGCACCGCGGGAACAGGTACCTCGTCAGTCCAGTCCGCTTCCTCCTTTCCTCACCTCTCGCTCACTCCTTCCGCAGAATGGCCACGACTACTTCTACGCCCTCTCCGAGATCCTCGACGAAGCACGCGAGACGATCTGGATTCTCGATTGGTGGCTCACGCCCGAGCTGTTCCTTCGACGTCCGCCGAGCCAACACGAGGATTTTAGGCTCGACAGGTTGCTCTTGCGGAAGGCTCAGCAGGGCGTGAAGATCTTCATTGTGGTCTACAAGGAGGTGTGCGTCGCCTGTTCCTTTCTCCGCGCCCTCCATTGTCTCGCTCCCCGCCTTCACTCCTCGCCTTCCTACCCTCACGCCGCTATCGCTGCCTCCCCCTCGCCTTCTCCCGCTGGAACTTCGCTGACGAGCCTCGAACGCTATTTGCAGCACCCAGACGATGACGATGAGCAGCCACCACTCGAAGCACTTCCTCGAGGACCTGCACGAGAACATCGCCGTGATGCGGCACCCGGATCACGTACGTCGCGCTTTCGTCCGCCCGTTGTTACGCCTTCTCGCTTGAGGAGGCTGCTGACTCGTCGATGAGGTACGCGGCAGATTGGAGGAGAAGTCACGCTGTACTGGTCTCACCATGAGAAGGTCCGTCTTTCCTCGAGTAACCCCGCTTCCAGCCCGCTGACACACGTCTTCCTGGACGCACACAGGTCGTCGTCGTGGACAACTGCATCGCTTGCATCGGAGGACTCGACATGTGAGTTGCAGTCGCCCTCTGCCGCAATGCGAGCTGGCCACAAAGCCATGCTGGCTCGCTGACCTGGCGTGACGTCTGCTAAACACCTTCGTGGCGTCCAGCTGCTTCGGTCGATGGGACACCTCGTCGCAGTTCGTCTCGCTCTCGCTAACCTCGCTTCTCCCTCTCCGCGCGCTAACCTTCTCACCCTTCACATCTCGACAGCCCACTCTCCGACGTCCACCCAACCGACTTCTCCCGCACGCTTTTCGCAGGCCAAGACTACAACAACGCGCGGATCCAAGACTTCCAAGCCGTCGACTACTGGTGCGCCGCCACCCTTTCCTCCTTGTGACAAGGCTGATGAAGGGATGGCGACAGGGTCTCGAATCAGCAGAGCAGGCTCGAGGCGCCGAGGATGCCGTGGCATGACGTGCACTCGATGTTGACGGGTCCGGCGGTGTTGGATGTTGCGCAGCACTTCGTCGAGCGTGAGTCTCCGCCGCTAGACTTCCATGAGCTCCCTTGCACGGGCAATCCTGCGCAGGTATCCTCATGCTGCTCTACGCCGAAGACTCACCTGAACTTTCACGCAGGGTGGAACTTCGTCAAGCACCTCAAGTACCGCCGCGACGACCGCTACCCTATCCTCGCCTTCCCGCACAAGTTTGACCCGTCCGACGACCCTCCTCCCTCTATCGCAGGTCACCCTCACCTTCGAAAGTTCGCCGAAATCGGCCAGCACTTCCACATCCACCTTCGCTCGCCCGGTCCCGAAGGGTGGTCAGAGCCTATCGGTCCTCGTCCCGGCGCAGGAACGACGCGCGTCCAGGTCCTCCGCTCTTCCGCAGACTGGTCACACGGGATCGTGACAGAGTCGTCCATCCAGACGGCTTACATCGAGTTGATCCGCGAGTCGAGGCATTTCGTCTTCATCTCGAACCAGTTCTTCGTTTCGAAGGCGAGCGCGGACGACAAAGCGCCTGTTTCGAACAGGGTTGCCCAGGCGATCGTCGAGAGGGTGTTGAGCGCCGCGAGGAGCGGGCAAAAGTTCAAGGTGCGTCGAGGTGCTGGGTCCCGCGTCAAGCGGGCCTCTCTTGCCTTAAGCCAGCTGATCCTGACGGCGTCTCTTGTCGACACAGGTTGTTATCCTCATCCCTGCGATCCCCGGCTTCGCAGGCGACTTGTACGGAAACAGCGGGACGCTCGCCATCCTCGGCGCGCAGTACTACTCGATTTGCCGCGGCGGGCACTCGATGTTCGAGGTGAGCAGCGTCGACGTTCAAGCGACTGGCGATCCAAAATTTACGATGACTTACGCAACCCTTTTTCGCTGGGCCCTGCTCGCAGCTGATCCAACAAGCCGGCTTCAACCCGAACGACTACATCGAAGTGTACAACCTCCGCAGCTTCGACCGCATCAACAACGACCCTGAGCGCATCAAGCGCATGGAGCAGAAGTCGGGCGTGTCGTTCCAGCAGGCTCAGGCGGCGTTGGCGAGGTGCGTAGGCGACAGCTTCTTGGCCTCTTCGCCGTCGGCTTCGACGCGTGCTCATTACGCTGGGCTGTCGCCTCGCGCAGGGTCTATCTCGGCCCCGACGCGCTCAAAAGCGAGCTCGAGAAGAACAAGGTCGTCAAGTTCGCCGTCCCGCAAGAAGGTGGCGAAACAGCCGCTCTCGACGTCAAAGCTGCCGCGCAGAAGCCGAACCCGGTCGTCGAGATCCCTCTCCCGCACGGTTACGACGAAGCGTGGGACATCGTGCACCGTTTCGAGCGAGCAGACGATGTGCGGGAGCAGATCTCCGACTCGCTCGCGCACCATGCGGACCACTCGGGCGGGAACATTGCGACCGAGCCGTGGTGCGGCGACGAAGCTTCTGAGCGGAACGCGTTCGTCACGGAGGAGACCTACATTCACTCGAAGCGCGTTCGATCGTCCCTCTTCCTCAAGAGCTGACCTTCCTAACCGACGTTTCGTTCCACAGGCTCATGATCGTCGACGACCTGCGCGTCTTGATGGGCTCGGCTAATATCAACGACCGCTCGCTGCGCGGAGACCGCGACTCGGAGATTGCGTGCGTCTACGAGGACTACGAGGACATGATCGAGTCGCGCATGGATGGCAAGCCGGTGCGTCGACGTTATGCCCGTCCAGCTTGTGGGCATACCGCTCCGGTCCTTCCGCGCGCTGAACCATGGCGCAGTCGACTCACCCCGAGGACGCCTTCCGCAGTTCATGGCCTCCCGCTTCGCCGCGTCGCTCCGCCGCCAGCTCTACAAGGACCACCTCGGCCTCTCGACGCCTCAGATCTGCCCGCCTGTCGCGCAAGAGCCCGTCACGGCAGCGATGAGGCCGGTCGATGTCCCTCACGAGGACACGACTGCGTCAAGGGAGGACGAGCTTGTCATGGTGCGTCAACGCAGCGGATTGTCTGTGCGACATCTCGCGAGTGTGGCTGTACTGACTGAGCCCTGCTGATTGCTGCAGGATCCCCTCTCGCCCGAAACTGAGGCGCTTCTCCGCAATACCGCCGCCAACAACGGTCCGTGTTGCTTATCCCGGCAATCGGGTTTCGCGAGCTACCGGGCTGACGAGTCGTACCCAGCTGCCATCTTCAACGAGGTGTTCCACGCCGTCCCCTCGCCGGATGTCGAGACTTGGGCGCAGGCGCGTTGTTTCGTTCGGGATGATCTCCTCCGTGCCGAGCTGACTCGCTGCTGTCCCACAGTACAAAGGTGCGCGAGCTTGGCGTTCTGCCTGCCCACTTCACTCCTCGCTGATTCACGCTTTCTCGTCGCGCAGCCTTCGTCCCGCAACACCCGATCAAGGTGGGTCTCGTTCCTCTTCGCTTCTCTTCGCTTCTCCTTCCGCCTCCCCTCATCTATTTGCCACTTTCACAGCCCGGCCACGTCGCCTCGCTCGACATCCCCGTCTCGGAGATCAAGTCCAAGCTCTCGCAAGTGCGCGGACGGATCGTCCCGATGCCGCTCAACTTCCTCAAGGACGCCAAGGTGTTCGAGACGGACGCGTCGGTCAACCCGGTTACGATGGCGATCTACCTGTGAGCGGGAAGGGCAGGGAGTGTACAGCCAGGAGGAAGAGAGAGGAAGATGGAGGCGCATCGCTTGTTGTACCCGCTTGACACGCTTGAAAATGGACGCTTTCAGTTGACAATCTCGAGAGTGCAGCCAGTCTGCTGCATCTTGCGACCGCTAGCATTGCGCGATTAGGTCGGCGAGCGAAAAGCCTCGCCGAGAAAGCTACACACGAAAGGAACCGCAGAATCTATCGTAACACGTCTTCTTTGACTTCCCCGCCTACGCGCCAGGCGGCGGCGACCCCGCCGCGAACCCAAACGCGCCAAAAGGTCCATCAGGCATGCCCGGGTCCTTCTTGACGCTCGCGTAGACCTCGCCGAGGATCCCGAGAGCGACGGCTCGTTTCCGCAAGAGCGCAGGAGAGACGGTCTTGGCTTCTTCCGGGGCGAGGGTGGTGAGGAGCCGGTCGCAGACTTCGCGGATGATCGACTCGACTTCGAGCTTGGCGCCCTACGGAGCGAGAGAAGGTGAGTGAAGCAGGAGGCGCGAGGGAAGAGACGGATCGCACCTTGAACAGCGCGTGGAGACCCTGTGAAGGATTGCAATGCAGCGCAAATCGTCAACAAGTGCTCGGCTCGAACAGATGCCGCGAGTCCTGCGCAGTCTGCAAACTCACCATCTGCGCCGCCTTATCCTCCAACTTCCTCTTCTCCTCCTCACTCAACGTTCCACTCTGCTCAGCCTTCTGAATCTCCTCATAGACGTCCTTGAGCGCATAAGCAGATCGGACGGTCGAGACCGTTTGGTTGAAGATGTGCGCGGTGGACTTGGCGGCGTGGAACCAGCCGCCGATGCCGAAGGGGACGGGACCGGTGGAGGCGAGGTAGTGTCTGTAACGGTGTGAGAGTCAGCGAACGGACTTCGATCCGACCTAGCCTGACCGGCGCATTGCGTTTCGCGGGAACAGGCGGCAGGAGGCACCGGCAAGCTCACTTGGACTGCACGACACACTAATCCGTCAGCGCACGTACGAAAGCGTGAGATACGAAGCTAACGCACCTTCATCTGGTAGACGACGCCAACCGCCTGCAGCAATTCGACGCCGTACGACTCCTTCTTGAGCTCTTCTGCCTCGATCGACCACATCGTCCGGACTGCGAGGATGCGCTAGTCAGTTGCTGAATCCGTTGTCATGAGCTTGAAACGATTCGCGGAGAGCCACGACATTCCAGCAAGCGTGACAGACCGCAAACCGGAACTCACCCCCATCCGCAATCTGCTTATCCTCCTCTCCCTGCGCCTGCTCCGCATAAAGCGCCAACTTGTCCCTCAACTTGTCGCTCAACACCTTGACCCTCTCCTCTCGAACCTTCTGCTTCTCAGCCGCGAGTTTCGCTTCCTGTTCAGCCTTGAGTGCGCGTCGACGTTCTTGTTCGGGTGTCAGAGGCTTCTTAGTGCGTTTGGTCGCTGCGGTTGAGGAGGTCGAGGTGGAGGAGACGGCGGTCGAGGAGGAGGGAGAGGACTCGTCTTCGTCGTCGGATTCGTCGAGTTGCATCGCGGATTTCATCTCGCTGCCGAGCGAGATCGTGCCGATGATGTCCTGGAAGCGTTCGCCTGTGCATCGACACTCAACTTTCATCAGCACATCCTCAACAAACAATCGTCGACCCCGACCGCCCGGGACAAGTTTGACGCACCTCCGAACAGCGTCGAAAAGATGACCTCCGGATCAACCGCCTCATCCGCACTACCCCCATCCTTCTTGCTCTTCCCAAACTCGTTGTACTGCTTGCGTAGCTTCGGGTCGGAGAGAGTCGTGTAGGCGACGGCGATCTCTTTGAAGCGGTCGGCGGCGGTGGGGTCGTCGGGATTCTTGTCGGGGTGGTACTGCGCGAGAAGATCCATTGAATTTAACTGTGCGAGTGGTGGAAGAAGTGCGAGAGGAACGAACCTTGATGGCCTGTCGAAGGGAGGAGAGTCAGGTTTGCCTCGTCCAGCGCGAGGGGCGACGCAAGGTCACGCACGAGTCGCCGGTAGGCCTTCTTGACGTCTTCGGCTGTGCAAGTGATCGGCAAACCTAGCAGCTGGTAAGAAAGAACGAAAGAGGATCAGCACGCGCAACCAGAACGAGGAGCGAGAGTCGCTGCCTACATCGTAGTACTCGGTCTCGAGTGGTCGCTCATCTGCACGCCCAGGAACGGAACCGTCAGCTCCCTGAACGCCCTACGAGAGCACTTGCAACACTCACCGGTCCCGATCTTCCTCTTCCCAGACACCGGCTTGTCCCTCTTCCCTTGCGGCTGTCCATTTGCCCCAGCGACTCCACCGTCCTTCCTCCCCTCCTTTGCGGTCCAAACCTTCCTACACACCGCACACTCGAGCTCAAACTCGTCGGGGGCGGTCTGTGATGGTGGGGAGAGGTATTCGAGCGGTACGGAGCAGTGCGGGCAGGTCGTGGCTGTGAAGCAGCCTTGTTTGTGGGTTTGGATGCGCTTTAGAGGGGGCGCCATCCCGTCAGCTTGTGGGTGGGTGAGCGGTGAGCGTGAGAGCGGGCGGCGAGGAGGCTTGGACTGGGACGACGGCGTCGTCGTCGCTCGCACTCGCTCGGCTGGCTCGACTAGCTCCCTGCTGTCGCAAAAAGCGCACAGGCTACCCACTCGTCCAGCTCCCACGCCCCCTCATCGCGTCGTTGTCGACCTCGCCATTCTCATCAGCGAACCCGGGTCGAGGGAGGTCAACTCGCTCAGTACGGCTTGCGGGCGGCTGAGAGCTCGGCAGTAGGGACTACATGTACCTCAAAGGGCGGCCACGAAGCGGGGGGCGAATCGAGCGCGGGTTGACATCGCTACGCTGTCGCGTGAACGGGGATCTCCTGCTCAATCTCCCTCACGCTCGCTTGATCAGCGCAGAACGGGGTTTCTGTGCTCGCACACGAGTCTGTAGATCCGTTGCTGCTCTACGTGGTCCGTGTACTGCCCAAACAGGCGCAGGCAAGTCGAACTTGCTTCGAGGAGACGCCGCTCCATCTTCCGCTCGGCGCTTCTGCGTCTTCCTTTGTTGCTCACGAGTCCTCACGGGGCTCTTCACCATCTGCTGGCCTTTTATCGGCGAGCTGTGCAGATTAGCGAGGAACACACTCCCTCGGTATTCGCTCGCCGACCGGTCGCGCCGCTCTTCCTCCTCATCCACACCGCTCGTCGTCGCCTCTTCCGCCCGCGCTGTTGTATCGCAGCGCGCCTCGAGACGATCGCTCGCAAGGGAGCCGCCGTTGCCCTCGCACGTCTCCACCTTCGGCAGCTCGCTCGCCTGCAGCGAGAGTCCGACCACGGAGAACTCTTGCTCGTCGCTGCTCTCCCTCGTCCAATACACCCGCTGTTGTTACTTTAGACTTCTCCTAACAAGCTGCCAGTGCATGGCCTCGCAGCCCTCTGCGCCCGCCTATCCACCCGCTCTCCAACCCGCCCCCGTCTCCCGCTTGACCTACACCCGCGAATCGTCACTCTCGCCTTCCCGGTCTCCGCCTGCTGCAGCGAGGGGATACTCGCACTCTAGAGGGAGGGCACAGCGGGCTTACTGGGTTGACGGAGCGGGAGTAGGAGGGCAGAGGGAAAGGAGCGAGAGTGTGGGGACAGAGGGGACGGCGAGCGAGTGGAGGAGCAGCGAGCGCAGTCTGAGTCGGGACGGGAGCAGGGCACCGCTGTTCCGTGGCCTGCACCACGGGAAACCCGCTCTGGGCGAGACGGCGGCGACGGAGAAGCCGAACGGGCTCGAAAAGGTCAAATCGAAGGAACTGCTCGAGCGGGAACGGGTGGCGCGGGAGATTGAGAAGGAACGGATAGCGAGGGAGAAAAAGGTGCGGCACGAGTGGCGGAAGCACAAGGCGAGGTGGTTTGTTCGCCTCGCGAGGCACTTTGTCGGCGTGCGAGGGCACAGGTGCGTCCGCATGCATCCTGTCCCCTCTACATGCCCTTACTGATCATATCCAGACGCCTGCAGAGGCCTGCCGACCCCGCTGATCCGCCCACTAAGGCACCTCTCCCCGGCGAACGAAAACTACCTCCTCGGCTTCCTCGGCTCGTTCCCCTCGATCCTGATCGCCTGCGCCATCTCTTCCGGCCTCTCGCGCATCTCCTCCTCCGCATTCTCTTCCACGCCCCTCACAATCGGCTCCTTCGGCGCTACGGCAGTCCTCCTCTACGCCGTCCCCGAAGCGCCGCTGAGCCAACCGCGCAACTTGGTAGGAGGGCACGTCATCTCCGCCATCGTTGGGGCAGTCATCTCGCAGCTCTTTGCGCTGTCGAACCGGTTTACAAGGGACGAGGCGGTCCTGGATAATACGGTCGCCGCGATCGGGAGCTGGCACTCCCTCACGCCTGTTTCGGCGGCGCTGTCCGTTGGATTGGCCGTCTTTGCGATGCAGATAACCGGTACTATACATCCTCCAGGTGCGCTTGTCTACCTTGCATGCGCTCAAAACTGTCCTAACGTGATGTTTTTGCAGGCGGCGCGACGGCACTCATCGCAGCGTACCACCAGCAGGCCGGCCCTCGCTACACCTACATCCTAGACGTCTTCCTCTCCATCACGGCGATGGGCGTCTGGTCTTGTTTCGTCGGCAACTTGGGGAGGAGGCGGTATCCAGTCTAGTGCGTCCGGAATGCCCTCTTCTCTCCTACCGCTTGCTGACGATTTTGTGCGCGACAGCTGGTGGACACCGCTACCGCAGCCAGCACCAGACCCAGCCCCTCCCCCTCCACCAGACGAAGAAGCCGCCTCACCCTCCGCCGACGACACATCCTCAACCACATCCTCCACAACCACAACCACCTCCTCCTCCTCTCCCTCTCCATCCCGCCCAGCCGCGCCACCTGGAGGAACTTCGACCTTCGTACCTCCACCTTCACTTTCCTCCCGCTCGCGCTCACGCTCGCAATCCCGCCCACCCCTCGACCCTTCACATTCCTCTCACCCCTCCGAGTTCTCAGCGCAAGAAGACTCCGAACGTCGCTGGCTTGGGATGCTCGGAGAAGTGGATGAGGAGGCGCTCGCGAGCGGGGACGAGGAGGCGAGGCGGGAGGAGGAGAGGTGGGTTGAGAGGGAGGAGATGGAGAGGCAGCGATCGAGGGAGAAGGAGGAGAGGGAGGAGAGGGGAAGGAGGGCCACGAGGATGTGAAAGGAACTAGAGGAGACGAGTAGAGGGGAGACCCGCTATATCTTGCTTGCATCAGAAGACGACTTGTATCCGAGCATTGCTCAGCGGGTGACGGTGTGAGCGAACTGCGCTTTTCGTCTGCGAACTACGGACCGATTACTGCACAAACAGACTGGACTGCTAGGGATGCGAATTAGGCGATGCAAGAAAGAGGAAGAGGGAGGGGAGAGAGTGTCTGTAAGAGGGCGGGTGAGGTTGTCGTCTAGAGCTTCATCTCTTGAAGGACTCGGCGGGCTGTGCATGAGAAGATCAGCGACGGGAGCCATGCGATGGGAGAGGGCTTCACGCACCGAGCATCTGGTACTGCCAGGCGTCTCCTCCAATGCGGCGGAACTGCAAGCCGTGAATGCCCGGCAAAAGCGGCATCTTGACGAGGAAGATCTCGAAGCGGACAATCATGTCGCTCTTGTTCTGGCTCGTGCTCGTCGAGGCCGGTGGATCGAAGCGAGACGCTGTGGGCGGCTGAGTCGACGGCTGGATGGTGCCGGCCGTTCCAGGTCGCGAGCTGGAGTCGCCTTGGACGCTGTGCGACAGCGGCGTGTGGAAAGACGACGACGAAGCGCGATCACCGCGCGGGTCAAGCGACGACATCGGCAGAGACGTTTGCGAGTCCTCTCCTGCGCCGCCCGGCGACGAAGGCTGCTTCTCGCCGTCCTTGTGCGACAGCAACAACTTGCTCGCGCGGCGCTTGAGCGTCTCGCGTACGCCCTTGTCCTTCGCTCCGGGCGATATCGACGCGCTGCCCGTCGCGCCAGTCGAGGCGCCGAGGACGATTGACGGGACATGCGCGCACTCGAAACCGTTCTTGACGTCGCGGTGCTGAACGCCGAGTCGGTCGAGGACCTTGACGAGGTCGGCTCGGAGCGTTACGATGGGCTTGGTCGAGGTCGTGCTGACGGAGAAGAGGCCCTTGAGCCAAACCGGCTTGGCGCTCTCGCTCTTCTCGGCGTCCTTGCCCGACGAGCCCGACGAGGTCCTGCCGATGAAGCCGACATGCGGCCGTGCGTTGCTCGGCGACTCGGGTGATGGTCCCGCACCAGCCTGCGCCTCCGCATGATCCGCCAGCTCTTCCTCCTCGACCTCACTGAACATCCCGGCAATGTCGTTCGACGTCTTCGGTCGCGGCGGCTTGGCTCCGAGCGAGGCTTGTCGTTGTCGCTCGAGGAACGCACCGCCTGCTCGTCCGATAGTCGCTGCATCGCCCGTCGCGACCGACTGCGAAAGAGGCGACGCAGCTGCCGCGATGGAAGCGCCGCGCTGATGCCGGCTTGGCGAGATCTCGCCGACTGTGCTGGCGCGAACGACGGGCTTGCCATCAGGCGGACTGGCGAGAGGAACGTCTGAGCCGGAGGAGGGCAGACGGCCTGGTGTCGGCGTCGCAGGCGGTCGGAGGGTCGAAGAAGGCGATCCACCTTCCGAAACTTGTGGAAGCGGCGATGCAGCCGTCTTCGTCGTCGACTTGTGGCCGGAAGTAGCGATACTGGCACGCTGTCGGTGACCCTTGTACCCGCTTTCGGGCGAGGACCTGCCGAGGAGCGAGCTGAACCTGCGAGCGAAGCCGCCAGGACTGGATGGGCTCGCCACGCTTGCGAGCGGTACATCATCGCCCGCCGCCGCGATAGCAGCCTGCTGCTCTGCCAGCCGTTCCCGCTCGCGGTCGGCAGCAGACGAGCCAAGCATCATGCTCATGCGGTTCGACGACTTGCGCTCGCGAGGCGTGGGCGAGCTCGGCGCCTCGTACTCGGCTTGCGGGCGGAAGGATGACATGGCCGGCGAGCCGGGCGTAGGCGAGGTGCCGAAGTAGCTCGTGCGCTTGTTCGAGGAGGTCGAGCCGAAGTCGTTTGCTCGAGGCGGAGCCGTCGCAGGAATAGCGCCGAACTCTTCGCCAGTCGCACGCTGGCGAGGCTGCGGCGTAAGGGGTACAGGCGGAGTCGGCATGGTCGGGCGGACGTCGACGTTGACTGGAGGAGCGACGATATTGGCGCCTGTCTGGTACGCCTGAGCGGGTGCAGGCGGAGGCGGAGGACCGGTGAGCGAAAGCGTGGACGAGGCAAACACGCCGGGACCGTAGATCCGTTCCCGCTCAATCTTCTCCTTGACGAGGTAGTAGATCGAGATGAGCGGGTGAAAGCCGCGCGTCGGGTCGAGCTGGTCAGGTCGAGGCGCTGCGCCATTGGTCGGATAGGGGACGTTCATGTCGGGCGAGATGTTGGCGAAGGGGTCGTTGTCGGCGTTGCGCGAAGGAGGGGCGGACGTGCCAGCGAACGCAGCATTGAACCCGCCTGCCAGCTTCTTGCCGTAGAACCCGAGACCCGAAAACCGCTTCGTCGACGCCCGCTTCATGTCCTTCCCGTCAACACGCATCGCCGGCCGGTCCTTGTCGCTGTCGCTCGCATCGCCTCCTCCGGTCCCGAACGTGCTCCTTCGCGCCTCCCAGTTCCGCACGGCCTGCCGGTAGAGGTCACTTTGGATCACATCGCCCAGCTTGGCCGCAATCTGCTCCTCCGTGCCGAACTCGAAGCCCGTCATGCCGCGGATGACTTCCTCGTCGAGCTCACCGAAGCGAAGAGGCGCTCGTGCAGGAATGTGAGGGTCGGGCGGCGAAGTGAAGCCCTTGAGGATCCAGGGGTGGTTGAGGACTTCCGTCAATGTCGCGCGCTGGGCGGGGACGGTGACGAGCATGCGGGAAAGGAGATGCTTGCACTCTGCAATGAGAACGAGATCAGCAGTGTTCAACTGTGCTGCCTCGCAATCCGGTACGCACCGGAACTGAGCCAAGTCGGGTATTCGACCTGGCCGCGCTTGATTTTCGCATGCAGAGCTGGCATACTCTGGTCGTCGAACGGGACCTTGCCACAGACGAGGACGTAGAGAACGATGCCGAACGACCAGACGTCGACTTCGGGGCCTGTGTACGGTTTCGCGTTGAGCAGCTCGGGCGCGGCGAAGTAGAGCGAGCCGCAGAAGGTCGAGAGGTGCGAGATGGGCGAGTAGAGGTTGGAAAGGCCGAAGTCGATGATCTTGATGTTGCCCGTCTTCGAAATGAGGATGTTCTCGATCTTGAGGTCTGCGAACGTGGGAGAGTGAGCTCACGGCCACGAAGAGACGAAAGACGGGTCAGCCTACCGCGATGGACGATCGAGTTGGCGTGGCAGTACTCGAGCGCGCTGCCGATCTGCCGAGCAAACTTGCGGGCGCTCCGTTCCCGTAGGCGGCCGTGCGAGATGATGTAGTCGAGCATCTGACCGCCGTTGATGTACTCCTGAACAAAGTAGTAGTGATGCTGCGGGCGAAAGAACAGTCAGCGAGGTTCACGACGCGGGAGAAACGCGAACACGCACAGGGTAGACGAGCATCTCGCGCATCCCGCAAATGTACGGGTGATGCAAGAGCAGGCACAAGCTGCCTTCCCGGACCGTCCTGACCTCCTTGCTCGCATCCTTCGCCGCCGCCTTCTGCAGAAACGAGCCTGTCGGCTCCGACTTCTTCGCCGCAGCCGTGGCGTGCGGATCGGACGGTGCGACAGCGGCGGCGTGCTGAGCTTGTTGACCCTGCTCGGCTTGACGCTGCGCTGCAGCCGTCGACGTAAAGCGCGGGATGATCTTGATTGCGACCTGTTCGAGAAGACAGTCAGGCAGACGCTCCTCTCGCAACTCGCAAGGAGACAGCGGTGGAGGACACCCTCGAACGCACCTTCTCTCCCGTCACGGTGCTCACTCCAAGCTTGACCTTGCCCATACTTCCCGCCCCAAGCGTCTTCGTCATCTGCCACTCGCCGAGCGTCCGCCTACTCCTCGAACTGACCGATCCCTGCGGCGCCAAGTCTCCCGACCTCTCCCTCTCCCTCTCCCTGCCCTTCCCATCCCGTCCTTCTCGTCGGGACATGGAACCGCCGCCGCCGCCACCGTTCGTTGAGATACTGGGCTGTCGAGAAGGAGGCTGCGAGCCTGTTCGGGTCCGTTGACTCGCTTCGCGCGAGAGGGAAGACGCAGGATCGGATGCGAGGCCGTTTGGTGCCGTCGAAAAGGCACGAACGCGTTCTACTGGAGTAGGAGAAGGAGGAATGCGGGCGGAGGGGGAGCGGTCGACGTTACGGTCGCGGAAAGAGGGAGGCGGAGGGGTTGTTTGCGGAACAGCGATGGACTGCGAACGGCCGTGGTAGGCTGCGCGAGATGGCGAGGCATCGGTGGAGAAAGGAGGGAGAGTGCCGGCGGTGTATTGTGAAGCGGGAGACTGGCGGGGAGACGAGGTCGAAGGTCCTCGAGCGAGGGCGGCGGGGTGGAGTGCCTCGACGGTATCGGAGTCGTCCGACTGCTGGGCTGCGTGTCCATTCATCCGACCGTAATCCATACTCCGTACCGCGCCGTAAGACCGGCTGTCCCGCTTCTCCAGGCTCGATTCTTCGACACTTGGTCCCGCATCCTTCCCGTCCTTTGCGTCATCGACCGCAGCCGGCTGCACATCGAACGATGGCAGACTCCCTCGCGCATTCTCCTCGGCCTCGTCGCCGTGCCCTGCATCCCCTCCAGAGGGCGAGATCGGCGTCGACGGGACTGACGGACCATGAGGATCCGGGTTCGAGAGCGAGACGAGGTCGGCGGGGTGCGTCTTGAGCTGAAGCTGGGGAGGAGAAGTCGGAGTCGCTGGGACTGCCGTGACGAGTTCTGGAGAGGGAGTCGAGGTAGATTCAGGCAGAGAAGTCGAGACGGCAAGCGGGGAGACGGGGAGTTCGGCTGTTCGGGATGGCGGGGTGGGCTCGCCGTAGGGATTGGGCGACGGAGGCGGAAGAAGACTGCTGTTGTTGCTGCTGGTGGTCACCGTCGCCGCCTGGTCACCGAAGCCATCCTCCTGGTCCGGCTCGACAATCAGCGGGCCCTGCGCTGCGGCTCGCCTTTCCAGTAGCTCCTGCTGAACAGCCTGCTGCGCTTCACCGCCCTTGTCCTCCTGCTCGCCCGTTCCTAGCGCCTGCACTGTCCCCTCTGGATGAGGAGGCGAGACCGCTGGACCCGCTCCTGCGCCCAAGGTCGCCTCGGCGGTAGTCTCAAGATGCGTCGACTCTCTCGCAGCATCGCCGTGCGGCTCGACAGTCGACGAGGCGTGCTCGACAGGCGGCGGAGGTGGGGGCGAGGAAGGGTCAGGCGAGGCTGGAAGAGCGGTATGGGTCGCTGCAGCTGCCATTGCGCCTGTGTGAAATGCTGTTAGCCTTGGTCTGATAGAGCGTGAATCCGCCCGCGCACCTGGACGCTCGTTTGACAATTGTCGAGTGAGGCCCGTCACACGCCAGGAATCCGAGGAAGCTCCGAGCGGCGGGTCTGGCGAACTGGGTAGTCCTCAAGCGCGCTCTGACGACCTGCTGAGATGTCTTCTCGCCGCGCTTGGGCGTTGCCAGGGTGTGAAGGCGAAACTCGGCCTGGAGGGCGATGAGGGGGAGCGAGACCTCGACGGACACTGGCGAAGTCGTTGGAGCCGATGAATGCGACTAGCAGCGAGTCAACAAGCAAAGAGCACGCGCAGACCAGCCCTGCCTGACGAGCGCGAGATGAGCGAAGAGTTCAAGTTGGCTCGCACGAGGCGACTTGGATCACCAAATGTCTCCGTGGGACTGGGTGACACGTCCAATACAATACAGACACTGAATAGACAACTATCTACCGCCTGCGAATCGTCCCCTCGCCTTCGCCGTCGAGCGAGATGCCCAGTCCTCCTTCGAATCCGAACGTCGACGAGATCGTCCTGTCGGCGCCACCAAATATACCTTGCCCGCCTGAGACGCCTGATACCGGGAACAGTGCCGGCGGAGGCTGCGAGAAGAGGTCGACCTCGCCAAAGTGGAACAGGTCGTCGAGTCCGCCGCCGTTCTCGCCAAACGAAGTCGACGCCTGCGTCGAGGATGACGGCTGGCGGAAGAGCGGCTGCTTGAAGATCTCATGGTCTGACATGCGCTGCGACGTAGGCGGAGCAGTCGACGGAGCGGTCTCGTAGTCGGAAGCGCCCGACCTTGCCCAGCCGGCGACCGGATACGAGGCGGACGACACAGCTGTACCATACTCGGTGAGCGCGTCAAAGGCGTCGTCATCCTCGAGACCCGATTCGACGAGGAACTCTTTCGGGTCGAGCGCGAGAGCCGACGAGATCCGGCCGGCAGCCTGACCTGCGGCTTCGGCTTTTTCGTCGAGCCAACCGCTTGTCGACCCGGTCAGCGGTGTCGGAAACTGCTCTTCCTGAAGCTGGGCGAGCTGCTCGCGGCGACTCGGCACAGCAGAGGATGGCTTGCGCAGTTCCCACTTGCCGAGCGAGAAGTGGCGCGAATCAGCTGCACCGGCGAAGAGCGGCGCGTCGATGCTCGCGTTCGGAAAGGCATACGACGGCGAAGGCGCTCCGTGACGCTGGTCGGGCTGAGGCGATGGTCCGGCTGTTGAAGCTGGAGTAGGCGGAAGCGCCATCGCCATGGACGACGAGCCGACGCCCAGTCCTGCTGCGGCGTACGAGCTTGTCTTGTTGCGGCGAGAGGCGGGCAGGTCGTATTCGACACTCTCGCCAGACGCGCCATGCGAGCGAGAAAGAGGGTGTCGCGAGGCGGATGGAGGGGATGCTGCCGAGCGACGAAGAGTCTGCTGCATTCGCTGCGGCGATGGAGACGCAGACGATGCCGGCGAAGCAGCTTGGCCACGCCCTGACGAGTACTGCCTCTGGCGAGTCGGCGTCGACGAAAACGACGAGCTGGAGCTGGCGGGCGACGCGAAACGTTGAAGAGACGGGTCTGGCGAGCTAGACTCCGCTTTCAGACGCTGATGAATCGTCGAGCGGGTCTTGCGAGGAGTCGAAGACGGCTGAGACGTCGCTTTGACCGGTGAGGAACGACGAGCTGTCTTGGTGGGTGACGAGCTGGACGCTGCCTTGTCCTGCTGAGCGAGTTCGTGCTCGACCCGCGCCATGATCTTCTCCTCGTCTTCGCCCTCAAGCACCGCTTGCCCAATCAGCTCCATCTTGCGATGTTGGCGCTCGAGGTCTGCCGCAGTCGCTGGCTTCTTCGGCGTCGGGCGAGTTTGCCGTACGCTGTTGCCCCTCTTCCGCTTTGGCTGCTGAGCAGGTACGAATTCTTCGTCGTTGACGGGGATATCGCCTTCGACGGCGTGGCTTGTCCCGCCGGCGAGCTCGTCCTCATCCGCCTCGTCGAGAGTCGGCTTCGGCTTGGCCGCCGTAACCCGCTTCTTCGGCTTGTAGACGTAGTCGGGATACCGCTCCTTGTGCATCCGCTTCTCCTCCTCGGCCAGCTCCTCCCACCTCGCCCTCTCCTCATCCGACAAGCCGCGCCAAACACTTCCGACGATCTTGGAAATGTTCGAGTGGTCACGAATCCCGATCGAGCGAGGGATGAGACCGCTCGAGACAGCGTGCGAGCGGAAGAGGATGAAGGCGTTCCGAGGGCGGGGAATGTGGCCGACCGAAGTCCGTCGACCGTGCGACTTCTTCGGAAACTCGCTGATAGGAGGCGGGCGTTCCGGAACGGGGTACTCCTTGTAGATCTGCAGTGCGTGGCTGACGGGCGTGAGGACCGGCTCACGGTAGGTAGGGACGCCAGGCGGGAAAGAGGCGGTCGGGTAGGGAGAAGGTCGTGTGCGAAGCGAATCGAGAGGCGAAGGTGCCCGGCGTCGCTTCGAGCGAGTTGGCGGTCGACTCGCGTCGTAATCGCCGTGATGTTGCGGACGATGCGGCGGGTAGCTTGGAGGAGGAGGCGGTGGCAGAGGCGGGACGCTGTACTTCGAGGCTGGTGGCGCCGAGGCAGGTGGCGGTGAGAGACGAAAGATGGAGGGCGTCTGCGGGTGATGCGACGACCCGCTCGGAACTGCTGAGCGAGAACCACTGTAGGGCAGGCTCGTCTCGCCCATGTACAACGTGGAAGACTCAGCCGTCTGGAACGCGCTGGGCGGGACAGGCAGCTCTGGCGCGGGCAAGCCTGCGTATGGGTCGTCGAGCGGGTCGACGCTGAGGTGATCATCGAAAACGGGCAGGTACTGCACCGAGCCGACGACACCTTCGGCATCTAGCGACGGCGAGGCCGGGGGGGAGCCATGGTCGATAACGGTGGTCGTTGAGAACAGGCGGCGATCCTCGCGCGCAGGGGACGCTGGGCGGAAGAGCGTTGTGCTGGATGGCGGAAGGGAGCGATGTAGGTCGGTCGTAGGTGGTGCAGTGAGGGGATGGTCGGCGAGCGCGGACGGGTCAAAGTCCAGTGAAGGGTCGATCGCGTAGTACGTCGAGCCGATAGCAGTGGACGGTCCAGCCGTGTACCAGTACTGTCGAAGCGGGTCAGTACGCGTTCAGCGGTCGTCGCCGAGACGCGTCAGACGCACCTGCGGTTCGCCCTCTCCTGTCCATTCCGCCCAGTCTTCCACGCCTCGTCCTTCAGTTCCTCCCGCTGGTCCTCTGGCCGCCAGTCTCGCTGGTAGCGGCGCCGTCGTGCCAGAAATCGGCTTCCTCCCCTCTGCAAGTCGAGCGCGCGTGTTCGGCCCATCCGTCGGCGGCGGGACGAAGCGCCAGTGCTCTGGCAGCGAGATTGACGAGGGTGGAGATGAAGGGTACTGTGCTTCTGTCATCCTGCGGACGTGACTTGGTCAATGTTCAGCGATCGCTCAATCCGGCGAGGAAAGAGGGACGGGGACGCACACGCGCGAGGAAGGGCTGGTCAGTGGTCGAGTCGCGAGTGCCGATGTTGGAAGTGCCGTACGAGGTGTAAGAGTCGTCTGGCGAGGTGTAGGATCGATGGAGGGCGCTGTGGGCGGAAAGGAGGCGTGGTCGAACGCAGCGGCCTCGAGGAGAGAACGTCGATACGGGCGGCGCGTCGTCCTTGTTGATCGCTGCAGCAGCACGGACGCGCGCGACAGCAGCCGTCGAAGCGGGATGAGGTCGTGAAGGGTAGAAGGCGAGGAGGCGCGTTCGCGGCGAGAGCGAGACCTCGGCCAGCAAGGAGAGGCTCGAGCGGGCAGAGCTGGCTCCTCTCCCTTGATCGCCACGAGCGAGCGGCTCTTAGACGCTGGATGCGCCGGAGGGCAAGGCGAGGGTTACTTTATTGTCGAAGCAGAGCAGCGGGCTTGAGGGAGAGTCGCGGAAAGTCGAGGAGGAGAAGGTCGACAGCTTAGTCCTCGCTCGTCCCCGAAGTCCAGCAGACTTCGTCGGCCCATCAAAGCGTTTCAGGAGCCGCCGAAATCACACGAGAAAGCCGGAAGAACATGAAGAAGAGCGGCCGGAGGAGATGAGGAGACTCAGCGGCATCAACGCGAGATGCAGCTCAGCAGCGGCTGCTCTGGTGAATGCAAGAGCGCTGTCAACTCATCACAAAGGTAAAGACGCCGCACAAGCGCACTCACCTCGTCGTGGGCGCCTTGTCCAACTTCATCACTTCCGCCTCGCTCTCAGCCTCCGCTCCCTCACCGCACCATCTTGGGCAGCCCAGAACTCATAAGACAAGCATGCAGAATTCCGGAAATAACTCTGGACGCGGCGGGCGGGGCGGACGAGGCGGGCGAGGAGGTGGACGAGGGAGAGGAGGGAACCGCGGGGGTCGAGGAGGAGGAGGGGGTGGCCGAGGCTTCGGGAACGGGCCAAACAAGGTGCGTTGCACTGTCAGAACGCTGTGACAGCCTGCTGACCCTCGTGCCGGTTGCAGCGACCCCGCTACGACGACCATGGCGACTCTCCCTCCTCGCAACCTGTCGCCTATTACAGCGAGAGCTTCGTCCGCGACCCGTGGAGCCATCTGCGGTGACGTGGGAGGCGACGGTCACACGCTCCCGACGATCTACAATCACTAGAGCCGGCAATCTCGAGACTCGCCTCGACTTCCTCCTCCTCCGCGACCCCGTCAAGCACACGCTCCGCCTCCGCTCGCATTCCTCGATACCCCTCAGTTATCCCGATACCCTTCCGTTCGGCCGGCTCTCCTGCTGTAGATCCTCTGCTCCCCTCCTCTCTCCCTCTCGCGCCTCCCGCCAAAATCGGCACGACAGAGAACCCGTTACAGACGCCATACTGCGCACAGAACACGACGCGAGAGAACTCGAATATGGATTCTACAGACACCGCTGCACGGCCTTTTGTAGGTTCCTCACGGGCCTCGTCTCCTCCAACTGCAACGCCCACACGAGGCACTCCTCCTCCCTCGCCTGGCGACCCGTGAGCTTGTAGCACTTGCTCAGCTCGAACCAGGCTTCGGGAGAGTCCCACCCCGCGTGCTGAGTGAGCGTGTCGAGCATCGATTCGGCGAGGGGGAGTTGCAGGGCGATCCAGGACTTTTCGGGTTTTGAGGTCTCGCTTGAGGCTGGGTTGGGCGAGGTGAGATGGGAGGGGGGAGGAGGCGGGGCGGCGGCATAGACGGTCGGGGTCGAGGCAGACTCGTTGAGCGGGGTGAGGTACAGTCGCGAGAAGACGATGAGCGAAGGCGGGTGTTGCGGGTTGAACGAGAGCGCCTTCATGAGTGTGTCGCGCGCCTTGCCCTTCTCACCCAGCGTCAGGAACAGCAAAGCGAGCTGCGCCCAGACGTCCGGGTCTTCGGGGTCCAGCTTCTCCGCCTCGCCAATCGCGCCCTTAGCTTCGTCGAGCTTGCCGGCCCGGCGGAACGATGCGGCGCTTGCGAGCCACGCATCGACAAGAAGCTTCGTCGCACGGGGACTTGCAGCAGCTGAGGGTCGTCCGGCGGAGCCCGTTGATTGCGCAGGCGATGCGTCGCCGTTGACCGACAAGTTCGCCATCGAGCCGTTGAGCGAGTCGGACGCGAGCGCAGGGGGAACGGGAGCGCCATGGATGGCCTGCGACTGGCGCTTGACACTTTTGCGGCGGCTGACGATCGATGCCGCGCGACTGACGGTTCCACCGCCAGCGTTCGAGACGGGCGGAGCGAGGTCGCGGCCTTCCGTAGTCCGGCTGCGAGACTGAGCGGCTCCACCGTTCGCGGCTGGCGACGTGATGACGATATGCGGATACGCCGCCGAGAAATAGGCGAGGACGTCTTGCTGGTCGGACAATGCGGCCGCCGCGCCCTCGAGGTACTCGACAACCGTGTTCTTCGACAGGCGAAGCTGCATCTCGGTCGCGAGCTGCTCCACCTCGTCCGTCGGGCTGTCCCACTGGTCCTGGACGGCGAGCGATCTTGCACCGCGAGCATGACCATTCGGCCTGTTCGCGTCGCCGTTCAACGTCTCGGCCGTGTCGTCGTCCTCCGTCGCGCCATCGATATCGAGCGCCGTCTCGAGGACCTCCAGCGCACCCTGCATGTCCTTCTGCGCCGAGACGCAAAGAGCGAGCAGGTGCCATGCCTCCTTGCTCTGCTTGTTGAGCTGGACGGCTTGGCGGGCTGCGTCAAGTGCTGGCGAGACTTGGCGGAGCTCGAGGAGCTGGTAGGCGAGGGAGTAGAAGGAGAGGTAGGAGGATGGGTCGAGCGCGACGGCATTCGAGAGGTGCTGGAGAGCATCGGAGTGCTGTGTTGGTCGGTGAGCCGGGTTGGCCTCTGCGTGGCAAGTCGAGAGTCAGCGAGATCTCGGGATATGGAGCAGGTCCAAACGTACCCTTGGCGGCGAGAGCGCCTAGTGCAACACCAAGCGTCCGCTCAATCCTCGCCTCTAGCACCTTGTATTCCTTCAACCGCTCGTCCCGTCCCTCATCAAACACCTCCCTTGCGCGCTTCGCCAGCTCAACTGCCACCTGCGGCCAGTCCAAAAACTTGCACAACAAGCGGACGCCATAGATGAGCGTGTCGATGAAGACTGCGTCAGCGTCGATATCCGTCGCGTACGGGTCGACGTCGACCGCATCGTCGAGCTCGTGCGCGCCGTGGCCGTTCACCAGCCCCTCCTTCTCGCCCTTCTCGCCCTTCTCGCCCACCTCCTGCACGGAAGCTTTGGCTCTCAGTTTCTTCATCTCCCTCGCGACCTCCTTGGCATCCGTCTCGCGCGCCTTGTCCCACAACTCGCGGTAGAGTGCGAGGGCTTTGGAGGCTTCGTCGTAGCGGCCTGCAACGGTGAGGGCGCGGATGAGGTGGCGCAGAAGGAGCTGGGACTGGAAGGTGTGCGTGAGGGCGTTGTAGAGGATCTGCGCGTCATGGCGAGATTAGCGAATCAGAATGCTGGTGAGCGGGAGAGACGGGCGCACCTCGATGACGTCTCCCGCCTCATCCTTCCGCGCACCTCGCCGTCTCCAACCTTCGACGACCTCGTCGAGGAATTTGAGGTAGACCCGATTCGTCTCCCCAGCCTTCGGCAGACTCGTACTCTCCCTTATGAGCCTCTCCTCCGCCTTGTCGTTCTGCGCCGTCAACGCCGCATCATGCCTATTGAGCAGGACTTGAAGCGAGCGGAATGAGCGATGGATCGGGAGGCGCTGGTAAGCCGGGAAAGCGAGCGGGGCGCGGGAGAAAGAGGCGGAGCGGTGGAGGTAGCGCTGGTGGGCGGTATAGGAGGTCGAGAGGGAAGAGGAGGGCATGATTCGAGAGAGGAGGGAAAGGCGGAAAAGAGCGGCACCGCCGGCGCGGTGGAGGGAGATATCGTCTTTGTCGCCGCCTGATGACCGGGCGAGCTCGTCGACCGCTTGCTGATACGTCTGCGAGGCGTTCTCGTATGCAGAGAGTGCTGGTTCCCGCTCGCCGAGGGATTCGAGGGCGTAGCCTGCGAGACAGCCTGTAAGCAAAACACCAAGGAAGAGGTAGCGGGAAAGCTCACCTTCGACGAGATTCAAGACCACCCGAAGCGTCAAGTCATAACCCTCTCCTTCGCCAAGGTGCGGCAAGTTCCGGTACTCGACCTGCCTCAGAACCGCCAACGCCTCCTGCGGTTCTCCGACCGCGAACCGTCCCTGCGCCAACACGATCCTCGCCGAGTCGACCTCAATCTGCGACGCACCCCCAACATTCCGCAGCGAATTTTGCAGTGTCTCGAGGGCGGTAAGGGCTGGAGGGCGGTCGTGAGCGGGAATGAAGGGAGGGAGAGGCGGGACGGCGTCGATGTCAATCGCGGCAGAGGGCGGTGAACGGGCGAGGACTTTTGCGAGCAGGGCGTGGGTGATTTGGTCGGCGTTGGCGGCGGAAGCGGTGACTGCGCGGTGGGAGAGCGGAAGGTCAGTCTCGGAAATGCACGTTCGGCGGGCTGAGGTCGGCGCAGGCGAGTTTCGCGGCTTTGGCGGGTTCCTCCTCCTTGAAGCGACCGTACACATGCCACAGCGCGGGCTCAAACCGCACGAACATCTCCTCGGTGAGGTCCATGACGGCGAGTGGGGAGACAAGCGGGCGAATAACCGCTCGAGCGAGCGCAAACTCACCTTCCCTGGTCGGATTGTGCTTCCTAAACTTGCGCAACACCTCCTTCCACTCTGCGAACCCCTGCGCCTTGGGATCCGCACCCTGTCCTCCCGCCGCTCCCTGCCCGGCGCTCGCTCCTCCCGCCTCGACCGCCGCCGCCGCATTCTTGAGCCCGGCCTGTCCAACACCAGCCGTGTTGACTCCGCCCTTTGCGAGGCCCGGGTGCGGGTGCGAGAAGAGCGCGAGACGGCGGGCGTGATCGAGTGTGTCGGCCCATCGCTGGCCTTTGGGCGTCGCTGTGGACGCTGCGTGCGTGCGAGCGGGAGCCATAGCGAGACTGGCTGGGCACGACTCAGGCTGTCGTTGGCGTGAACGAGCGAGGCGAGCGAGTCGAAGCGGAGCAAGCGAAAGAACGCCGGAGGACGAGGTTGCCGTCGACGGCGAGAACGCTCGCAACCCGCTCAGACGCCGGCTAGAGACCGTCAGCCGGGCTGCAACGTCTCACGAAGGACACTGCGACTCAGCCGGTCTACGAAGCAGCTCTTTCGAGGCAGGCCTCCTCATTCCCCACCTCGCCTCTCGTCGGGTCAGCCTGAAAAAGTCAGGACAGAACGAGGTTGCAAAGGCTAGACGACAAGGCAAAACAACGTGTCAGGGAGAGGGCGAGGTCGAGAGGGTACAGTGAATGAGGCCGGTCGTAGGCGGATAGAGTACATACAGTCGAAGAAGGCGAAGAATAAGGGGCGCGCGGCGAGGCAAGGCGTGGATGCGGCAACCGCGGCAAGGTCGAGAAAGGTCGAAGGAAGGGGTATCGTAGCGTACAGGGGCGAAGGACGTCGGAGGTGGGAGGAGGTGAGGCGGATTCGTCAAGTCGCCGGGGAGGCGCGCATCGAGCTCGCGGTCCTCAGCACGAGCACCACCCGCTGCCGCCCTGCATCTCCTCATCAAGGTTGACGGTGCCGCCGTTGCGCCCGGGGTACTGGCCTGGTGGGCCTCCGCCTTGTTGTCGCTTTGCGGAGGAAGATGTCGTCGAAGGCGCGATCTTGGTGTACAGCGAGGGCGTCGCGATGATCTGCAAGTGACGATAAAGATGCAAGTCAGCTGACGTCATGAAGCTGGACCTCGACAAGCCGTAGCGGAGCTCGGCCTCGAGGAAGCGCAACGACCGCGAAACTGACCTTATCCACGACCTTTCCAAAGATCCCATCGTCGCCGCTGACATCGTCTCCGCCCTTCTTCGCCGAGCACTCCATGAACATCCAAGGCGGGTCGCGCGAGGCGGCGAACGCTTGGCCTTCTGCGGTGGAGACGGTGCGGGAGAATTCCTGCGAATCGCGTACGCGTGAGCTGGACAACTCGATAGCCGGACATGCAGAGCTGTGACCATGAGAGGCCACAAGTGAGCAAGTGGGAGGAAGCCAGCCCGACTCGCCTTGTCCACCTTGTTCCCGACAATCATCCTCACAACCTCCCTACTGGCCGGTCCCGTCCCCGCAAACGTATCGAGCTCGTTGATCCACGACGAGAGGGACTCGAACGTATCGCGCGCGGTGATGTCGTAGACTGTTGAGACGGACGAGAGGTGCAAGACGAGCGAAGCATGGGAGAAGAAAGGGAACAGCGCGAGCATCAGCTGAAGATCGCGCTGTTATTTCTCTTCTCTTCGGACAACACGCACCCAGAATGACGCCTTGCGCGCCGCGGTAGTACGAGCTTGTCAAAGTGCGGAACCGCTCCTGGCCAGCCGTGTCCTGTACGCGAGCGAAAGGCTGTGAGCGGATTTCCTCTTCGTGAAGCCGAGACTTGCGCGCATACGCAGCGCAGAAGTACAACGGCAAGGTGGAAGCGCTCCCTCACCCAGATAGACAACTTCCACCTCTTGTTCTTCCGCTCGATCACCTTGACCTTGAAGTCGACGCCAATCGTAGCTGTACATCGGCAACACCCTGCTGCATCAGTCGCAGGCCTCGTAGACACGGCTCGGATTGAAGCGAACGAGGCAGCCCACGTACCAGAAGTCTCGTCGGGCGAAAGGAACGTCTCATCCGTGAATCGCAGAAGGAGGGACGACTTGCCGACGCTTGATGCACCTAAGAATGTTGGCAACCAACGCACGAAGCGCAGGAAAGAAGAAGAACGGAAACGAGGAAGTCAGCGGGAAGATCGCAGATAGGAGAGGAGTTGAGGGAGAGTTGGCAGCGTCGAGCCACTGAGGAACGGCGTGTGTGCAGCCGTCCAGCATGCCGGTAGGTCTCGCAACCAGCCCCGTGCTCTTCACGACCCATTCGAGCGACCCCTTCGACCCACTCGCTGAACCTCGATGCACGCGCCTCTTCTCACGCCCACAGGTCCCTCGAACGAGCTCGTACGCACCAATGACGAGGATCTTGAGTGTCTGCGGTGGCTCAGTCATCTGTCCGAATGACGGCTGGGCCGTGGGAGAGCTCGTTTGATAGGACATCGGATCCAATGACGGTGGGGAGGGAGAGAGTGGCGCTGAGGATTGAGGCAAGTCGTGCGAGGCGTCTAGGCGTGTAGTAGCAATGTCTGAGCGTGTCTGTGAGCGTGGAAGCTGCCTTTGTAGCGGGAGAAGGCGAAGAGACGAATCCCAACGCCGACGAGCAGCGGCGACGACGACCAGGCGGCTCGCAACCTCTCGTACGGGCGGTTTCCCTGTCTAGGATGCGTTGCAAAGCTCTCTCAGGCGACTTGAGGACTGCACAGCTTCAGCGATGCGTTGAGGTAGCGAGGACCAGCGAGGCAGCCCGCCCAGTATTCGAACGGAACTGGGTATTGCAACTTGCGACGACGTGTCGTGCGGAGACGAAAGGAAGCCGAAGAGAGTAGCACAGACGAGCGGAAGGCGGGGAATGGACAGCGGCGTGAGAAGAGGAAGAAGGCGAAAGGAGGCTCCCCCTTTAAGGGTGGGTACTGCGAGAGGGCTGGCGAGGTCGTACGGCCGAGCGCGGCAGAGGGTATAGGCAAGAAGGCGAGGAGGAGCGCAGGACAGTCTAGCGACGACCCATCGTGCTGCGGCTGGCAGCGGAGCCGTAGCCCATCGGACCGCCGCCGATCTGGTCGAGCTCGAGTTCGAGCGCCTTGATCTGGCTGTGACCGGAGTGTCAAAGCAGTCAGATGAGGGGTCCTGCAAGCGTGAGAGAAGTCGACAAACCTGTGGGTCTGCTCGAGATCCTTGTTGAGGCGGTCGCGTTCGGCGATGAGGTGTTGCTCTACGGGCAAAGCAATCGTCAGTCAACGGCCACGAACTTCCGAGACTTCCCAGATGCTTCTGCATGCAGCGCAGTGAAAGTCAAGCGAAAGAGGCGCGCCGACTCACCCCACTGCCTGAACCTCGCCTCCTCCATCTTGACCTGCTCGGTGAAGCGCTTGCGGAGCTGTGACGCCGTGAAGAGTCAGCTCGCAGGTTCCCCGCCGTCTAGTGAGGAGAGGTGAAACTCACCGCCTCCTCTTCCTCCTTGAACTTGGGGTTCTCGACCTTCTTGACCTTGGGCTCGCTACAGGGATGGAGCACAGTCAGCGCTTCCCTGCCACCACGGATGTACGGAACAGGGGTAGGCCGATCCCATGGAACCGATCGTTATGCGAGGAAGCGCCACAACTCACCCAAACTTCCTCGTCTCCATCTGCGTCTGCCTGTAGCTCTCGTAGTGCCCTTCCTCGGTCGTCTGGATCAAGTCGAGCATGTGCGTGCGTATAAGCAAGCTGCGCAGCTTCTTAAAGTCGCAGTGCTCCTCGTTCTCGACCTCGGCAACGCCCCAGAGGTACTGGCGACCCTTGACCGAGCGGCCGTCGGCGGTCTGCACCTCGTCAGTCGAGCCGATGATGGAGAAGGGCATAGCAGCGCTGAGGATGCGCGCGTGCTCGACCGCTTGCTCGTCGTCAGTGTCGACAGGCGGCGTGTAGATGCGGATGCCCTGTGCCTGGACGACCTCGCGAATGCGCTGCTTGAACGCCGCGAGGTCCTGGGGCGTAAGGGTGTCGGCCTTGGCGACGACCGGGATGAGGTTGACGCGCGAACCGAGCCGCTTCATGATCTCGATGTCGAGCGGCTTGAGGCTGTGGCCGGTTGGGCGGATGAAGTACAGGCAGGCGTGCACACGGAGGTCCAGCTTGCTGCCTCGCTGCGGCTGCTGCTCCTGGCGCATGTACGACTCGTGTTGGTCGTCCTGCGGAAGTTGGAGTGAGCGGGGTTCTCTCGAGGGCTGACGAGCGGACTCACGACAAAGTCGACGATGGGGATCCACGAGTCGCGGTTGTTGACGTAGTCGCCAAAGCCGGGAGTGTCGATGACGGTGAGCTTGACCTTGAACTGCTTCTCCTCGAGCTCTGCCTTGATGATGTCTGGGAGGGCATGTAATTGAGGAGTCAGTCGGTTTCCCCATGCTCGAATGCTTGCCCAGTGAGACCGCCAGAGCGTTCACGAGTATGCATGCGGGAGGAGAGAAAGCGACCAACGCACCAATCTCGGTCGTCTTGTCCATCTGCTTGGCGAAACGCCGCGAGTAGTCCTTGACGCTCGCCAACTCGGTCGAGAAGAGGGTGTTGCTGAACACGCGCGACGAGTCTCAATGTCAGTGATTGCTTCTTGCGACTCGCTTCAGTAACAGCAGCGAGTGGACAAGTCCGTTGTCCGGACGACGGCTAGCTCGACCTCTACGCTCCCGTCCGGCCTCACGCGTCCACCCGTCCACTCAACCAGTCCCCAGCACCCGCAGAAGCAAGCCCTCGCACTCACATAAGCGTCGTCTTCCCCAGTCCGCTCTCGCCAACAACCATCAACGTAAAGTGCCCTCCCTGCTTGGCGACGATCTTGTGGCGCTGGTTCGGGAGGTTCGAGACGCCTATTCCTTGCATCTTGGCTGGCTGGAGGGTGTGTGTGTGTGGGCGAGAGGTGAGGAGGAGGAGGGGGACGGTGCGGGATGAGGCGGTGAGGAGGAGCTGTGGGACGCGAAGGGCCCTGTGAGCGGACGCTGGATGAATGAGCATATTTCAAGAGCGGGACTCACTGCCTGTCTGTCTAGTCTAGCGCCCGGGTGCGGCGAACGTCGAGATGGTGCTGTCAAAGGGGGGTCGTGACGAGCGGCGCGGAGAGAGCCGTTGGCAAGCGGTGAGAGCAAGCCGGTGGTTTCTAGAGCTTGCACAAGCCGACGAAACCAAGCACAAACGCAAGCGAGCCGGTCGCGGGAAGCTGAAGTCGAGCGAGAGGGCGAACGAGGTGGAGCCGAGAGGGAACTTCCTCGACATCGCTGACGTGCTGCTCTCGAGCAACAAAGGTGTCCTGAGGACGCTCGCGATACAGTCTAGCAGGCCGGCGAACTCTCGGTTGGCGAGGCAGCCAGGAAGCGGCTTTCTACCCCCCTCGCTGAAAATGGCTCGGTAGACGCTGACAACGGCACGCTCGGCATTGCAAGCCAGTCCTAGACGATAAGAGCATCTGTACGGTCAAGGAGAGTGTCAGCAAGACCGTTCCTCGCGTCTCTTGAGGTAGCTGCTCGAAGTGAATCGGATCCGGCTGGGGGTATAAAGCCCAGCGTGCAAACGTATCGTCGTATGGCGCGCGTCTCAATAGCGTATGAAGCGACGCGCGTTATCACGCCTGGTGCCAACAATTGGAATCGTCGTGTCCGAATTCACCTCGAGCGGGTCGAAGAGGAGGTAAGGAGAAGGAGAACGTACCGAGCGCGGAAGAGTCGCAGGGCCGATCTGGCGAATGCCCAATATCCTTCCAGCAGTCTATCGTCGTGCTGAACGACCGGCAAGCCCGCGCGAGTCAAGGTGATGGTGAGCCGAGGGCGAGGCAAGCTCGAGGGCTGGAGGGCGTAGAAAGGCGATGTGGACGTTGGGCGCGCTCGTACAAGTTGGCAGCGGTACTGTAGAGCTGTACAAGCACGTTCAACCTGGTGCGATCCCAGCAGAGCGGGGTTTCACGAGCGAGTGAAGTGAACGAGGACAAGAGAGGCGAGGCGGCGAGGGCGCGAGTCGAGCAACCCGCACGAAGCTTTTCTCCAACTCGCCCAACGAACGAGCAAAGTGCAGAGAGTGTGGATTCAGAAGTACGATTGACAGCAACAAGAGGAGAGGGACAGGTTCTATAAGCCGCTGCGCGAGAGCGAGACGGCGACGAAGGGGAAAGAGAGGGACGGAGATATGCCACGACTAAAGAGAGAGGAGCGAAACGAAAGTGAGCCAGAGGAACCCAAAAGGATGCGGTACAAGAAAGAGGAGGGTGTCCGTCGTGTGTGTAGAGGAGAGAGAAAAGGTCAAGTGTTGACAACAACAAGAAGAGGGGAAAGGCCGTCCGACGAGCGGACGGCTCGCATAACGATATCTCTCTCCTCCGAGAGAAGGTGCGAAGGGCGCCGTGAGAGCGCCTTTTGTCGAGGAAGGCGACCGAGTCGCTGGGCGCTCAGTACCTGCCGAGCGCCGCCGCGAGTCCGCCCGCGTCGACGCCGCCCGCAAAGCGGTGGTGCGAAGCAGGCGAACTAGCCCTAGACGAGTTGGCCGAGCTCGAAGCCGTGAAGGACTGGGCGAGCTGGTGGTGGCCGCCCGTGCCGCGCTTGTGGCCGGGCGGGAACTGAGGTGGAGGGTGGCAGCCTTGCGCGAGCATCTGGAGACCGAGCGCGCCGTGTGCGCCCGAGTGCTGGTAGTGATACCGCAGGCCGTTCATGCTGCGCGAAGAGGCGGGCGACAGTCAGTACCGACAGACGCTTGATCAGCAAGTCGCGGGACCCACTTCTTGTACCGCTTGCCACAGCTGGCGACATGGCAAACGTAGGGTTTGCCCTCGGCTCTAGGGTCCGTCCCCTCCTTGACCGCATTCGCCCCGCAGTGTCCATGCAAGCGGTGGTACTTGAGCCCGTTCTGCTGCTTGTAAGCCTTGTCGCAGCCAGGCACGGTGCACTTGAAGGGTTTCTCGCTCGGCGGGGTGTACGGTCGACCGGAGGGTGAGATCTGCACGCCTTGGCCGAGCGGATGGAGGGCGGTCGGGAGTGCAGCGAGCGAGTTCGGACCCAGTGCGGCGATGGCGGCGGCGGTCTGGATCGGATCTTTGAGGGTCGTGTTTGCGAGAGCAGAGATGGTAGCCGGATCGTGGGGGTTGATGACGGGATGAGGAGGGAGAGAGGCGAGTGCGGCGGCGGCTGCAGCGGCCGAAGTCGACGCCGTCTTCTTGAGCGGCTTGGGCGGCTTATTTGAGAGCGACGAAGCCGAGTGCGACGACGGAGTAGGCGAGGGCGAATGATTGACGGGCAGAGGCGGCATAGGCGGGAGGGCGGGCAAGTTCTGCGGCGACATGGGCGACATGGGCGAGAGCGAGAGCGACGGGATCGAGCCTTGTCGTGCGGGTTGCTGCGACGCCTGATGCTGTCGCTGCCTGTGCGCCTCCTCCTCTTCCTCGTCCGTGCTGTCCTCGGCTTCCTCCTCGTCCTCCTCGTCCGACTCTTCCTCCTCCTCCGGCTCGATGTCGTGAGCAATCTCGATATCGTGCTGCTCGGCCTTGACTTGCTGCGCCAACCCAGGCGCAGGGGTAGTCGACGACGTGCTGGGCGGGAAGAGAAGCGAAGGCGCGAAGCCTCCGTTGCCCAGCGCCTGAACGGGGTTGACCGTGCCGGCGGGGAGGAACGCGAGGCTGTCTCCGCCCGTATTAGGCGGTTCGTCGGTACCCGGCGTACCATTGCTCGACGAAGCGCGCGAGCGCGAACCAAAGTCGATGATCGAGGGAGGAATAGAAGTCGGTTGGGGCGGCGGGTTGAACGCGCCTGGCGAACCCTTCTTCTTTGCGCTGCCATGCTGGAGCGGGTCAAACGAGGCGTTGTAGCCGTTGGTGGTGGAAAGGTTGCCCGAGGAAGATCCGACGGACGAAGGGGACGAAGCGTCGCCTGCCTCGTCGCCCATCTCCATGTCGAGCTCCATCCCGCCGTCGAGGTGGAGCGCCTGCGTCGCCGGCGACTCGGGCGTCTCGAACGACGACAAGCCCGACTTTTTAATCTCGAAGCGCTGCAACCGCGGACTCGGTGGGCCCGAGATGGTCCCCTCGCTCTCGGCCGCGTCGTCCAACTCGAGGTCCATCTCGCCGTCCTCGACGCTCTCGTCGTCATCGAATGCGACATGGCACTCTTCAAAGTGCTCGAGGAGGCCGTGGAGGTCCTGCAAGTCGAGTCCGCAGCAGGTAAAGTTCTTGAAGAACTGCGCCTCGATCTTGGGGCGCTCTTCGAACGAGCGACCGAGCGACATGGCCATGGAGGAGAAGCTCGGTGACGACGACATGTCCTTGAGGGAGGTCGACATGGCTGCGAGCGAGAAGGGCGAGTTGAGGCCGAACGAGCGAGAGAGCGACGTCGAGAGGGCCGGGTGGAGCAGCGGCGAGAGCGGCGCACTGCGCGCATCGCACATCGTGGTCAGCTCGAGGTTCTCGTCGTCGTTGTATGTGCAGTGTCAACGGCGCTGGCGATGTGCGCGGCCTCCGCCCCCTTCCCAGTCCGTTGGTTCGAGTCGCAAGGTGGCTGAGGCAGTTTCGGGACGGCTCCCTCGCCTGCCTCGCTCCTCGCGCGCCGCTCGGTCTTGCCCCCACGCCCAGTACACACCCTTGCGAATCCACCGCGCGCAAGAACATCCATCCGCGGAGGGATGACCGTGCACGCGAGCTGGCGAGACACGGCGAGTCCGATGAGGGTTGAGCGGGAGGACAGTGGACGCACTCTGGGGAGAAGGCGCTCTCGCGCCTGGCTATTTGGACGGGTGCAGGCATCGTGCGTGCGAGCGTGCGCTATCCGTCGTGGGAGACCGGGGTGAGGGGGTGAGGGCGAGTGAATGCGGGACTCGAACGGGTGTTATGGGCGTCTGGCGGGCGTGCGGGTGTGTGCAGGGGATGCAGAAAGTCCCTGTGAGCGTGTGTGAGGCCGTCCGATGCAGCAGCACGCCGACTGAGCGAGTGTGCGGGTGGGTCGAGGGAAGCGAGGCAAGAGGAGGTCGTCGTATGGACGAGACAAGGACTTGGTCGTCGTCGACAGGAGTTGTCTGTGGGGGCGGGCTGAGCGTGTGGGCGATATCGTAGCGTGGCTGCACTGGCCGTCGTCGTCGTCCGAACAGAAGCAAAGTCCGTCGTCGTCGTCGTCGCTGGTTCGGACAGAGTGAGGTCAACCTCTCTTGTTCGCTTGCAAGCCGCCCTGTCCGGGCCACTGATCTCGTCTGCTGTTGGAGCACTCCGCAGCCAATCACAACGAGAACCGCGACGCTAGACTCGCAACTCGCGCTATCAGCCACCCTCGCAAGGGTCGACCTTCGTCTGCTCCCCGACGACCGTCCCCTCCCACGGCGCATTGAACGGATTACGACGCTGAATGTAAGTTACAAATGCAGTCACGAGGAGCGCACAAGACCCGCCTTGCCCGACGAGGACGAGTCTGATCGCCTGCTTCTCCGCTTCTTCTCGCCTGGCGCACTTTGGCTTGCCCCGCCGGCGACCTCGTCAGCAGCCGCGCTTGAAGCCGTTGAACAATCGCGCCGCCTCTCGCGCTCGCAGGGACAATAGAAGTCAATCGCCCGCTTGCTTCGCTTCCTCCGCTCGCAGAAGAGCAGCCCGCTACTTTCCGAGAATGGCGAGTTCTGCCTCCTCCAGAACTGCCCACGTCAGGCTTGCTTGGCTTCGAGAAACGCAGGTCATCGCACCTTGCGAACAATAGAACAAGCGCTGCGAGACGAGACGAGACGCGCGCTGTCTCCCGACGCTGCGTTCGGTCGGAGTTGGCTTTCCCGGAGACGTCGCGACGTCTCTTTGGGCCATTCCTGGTCGTGGGCCAGTCCCGCGTCAACCTGTTGGTACTGCAGGCGTCGAGTGAAGCCCTCCTCGTCGCCCTCTACCTCAAACCAACTGACCTTCGCAACCTCGCCAAACCCCGACTTCCCTGCCTCCCGCGCTCCTACTCACTCTGTAGCTCACACAAAGCTCTCGACACAGTCGCTTGGCGATAGGCGAGCGAAAGGGTTCGCTGCGGAGCGAGCAGAAGTGACGAGCAAGCGGGAGAGGGAGGAGGGGATCGTCTGGCCGACCTATAAGTCTGTCAGTGAGCGGCTGGGTCGGGCAGCAAATAAACCAGCACGGTGGGTTGGAAGGAACTTGTATCGAGCGGTAGGCGTCAGGCGTCAGCCGAGCGGGAGAACGATCGTGCGAGCTTGCTCTGCTCTGCGACGGTCGAGGAAGGGCCGACTGTTCCAGCTGGACGAACGGCGCCCGACCTCGGGCAGGAGTTTGCAGAGCGTCGAGAAGCGACGGACGGAGGGGTCTCCTGAAATTAGCAGACGAGGAGGGAGTCCTGCAACTGGGTAAGGGAGGAGGTGGACGAGGAAGGGCGAGGACGGCTTCGTGTGGCTCGCGCAGGGCTTGTAATCTCGCTGGGTGTCTCCGTTCCTTAGAAAACGAACTCTTTGACCCTTCAGAGCGGGCAGGGAGAAGTGAGCAGCCGTCGCAAGTTCTCCTTGCGACAAACCCGCTTGTCCTGCCCGCCTCGCTCACTCTCCCCGTCTCGTGCGTTGCCAGGCTGAAAGTGACTCAGTGACATGACGGACGACCCGCTCGCCCAGCCAGCGAGTCCCATGACTCGACATGGTCCGCCCGCTTGACTCCCTCGCCGCTTGACACCCTCGCTCGCTCCTCCCTGCTTCCTGACCATCGCCCGGCCAGTCGAACACCATGCCCTTCCTGAACGCCTTTCGACCGCCTGCGCCGCTCCCGGAGGAGGAGTACCACCTCGAGACTTCGCCCGACGAATACGACCTCAACTCTTGCTACCCGGTGCCAGAGGAGGCTGCGCTGCGTACGGACGGTGTCAAACTGGTTCCTATCATCGTTCGTCCCACTCACCGCTTCCTCAAAGCCATCCGTGACCCGCTCACCTTGTCCTCCCCCCACCTGATCCCGCACAGCCCTCTCTGCACGGCCGCGCCCTCTACACCCTCTTCTCCCGCCACCCCCAAGGCTACAAATACCTCCCCTTCGATCTCCCACCAACCTTAGCGGGCTTCCTGACCTACCTCGAAGCGCGACGGCGCGAACCGGGCACGCTCCTCTTTACGGTCTTTGATTTGGGATTGCAGTTTGAGGATGGGGATGAGCGGGAGGAGAGGAGTGAGAGGGTGGCGGGGATCGTGGGGATCTTGAAGAGTATGCCGGAGAATAGGATGACCGAGATCGGGTGCGTTTCTACATTTCTGCGCCTTCTTCGCCAGCTATAGCCTGCACACCGCTTACACTCGTCGATAACAGCCACCTGCACATCCCGGCGCCCTTCCAGCGCACCCACGTCCTGACGCACTCCATCGCCCTCCTCCTCAACTGGCTCCTCAACCCCCCTCCCTCCGCGCACGCCTCACTCGCCAACTCCACTCTCCCATCTACTCCAGGCCTCGGTCTCCGCCGCGTGCAATGGTTCGCCGACGCGCGCAACGGCCCTTCCATTGCTGCTGCTCAGCGACTCGGTTTCACGATTGAGACGACGACGATGCGGTGGGACCGGGTCTTGCCGCCTGCGAAAAACGGCGAGGCGCTTCCTGAGTCTGTCAAGGGCGAGTGGAGGGCGGAGGAGGAGAAGCGAGGTGGAGGACGACACTCGGCGGTTCTTGGGCTCGGATGGGACGACTGGCTTGAGGGCGGGGCGAGGGAGAAGGTGAGAGCGCTCGTGGAGGACAGGCCGGTGCTGAGGCGCAAGGCGAAGGAGGTCGAGGGGTTGTTGCCGTAGAAGCCGGTGTCGATAGAAGCAGCAAACTAGACTCTCGTTCGTCTCGCATCTCTCGGCAGGCGCGCTCGCTCCTTTCGCGGGACGAGAGATGCACTTCCGACTCATTGAGACGACGTTCGCAACTTGCTCGGATGCAGTCTAATGCTTGGCGCGGAATACGGGCGTTATCTGAGCCTGTTCGCCTCGCAAATACTCGTCAGCGTCTCAGTCTTCATCCATCAGCGAAAGGAAGCTCAGGCTACGCACGTTCGGAACGTCCCATGCGCCTCCCTCGGAATAGATATCCTTGCTCAGCCGCGCCTTGATCTGTTCGGGCGACTCTCCGCGCATGAGGAGGTACGAGCCCGTCATCGTCGTTCGCGAATCGTCGGCGAAGGTTGCGCCGGCTTCAACTGTGGAATATGAGTGTGTCAGTATGGGAGAGACGCAGAAAGGAGGGAAAGGAGCGCACTGAACCAGCCGTTTGCGAAAGCGGGCCTGGCTTCCTCGAGGTGTTGAGAGCGGACCTCCATCCTGTGGAGCCAACGAGTAGGTTAGTCCCTCTTGCAGCAAGTCGATCGCTCGCCAAAGCCTTCCGAGGCAATTGAGCGAAACCTTTGCGTCAAAAAGAGAGACGAGAGTGCCTTGTACGAACCTCTTCGACTCCGGCACGTCCGGCACGACCACCAAGTACGTCTTCAAGTCATCCAAGCTCTTCGGCTGCTCCGTCCATGGGTTCTGGTGCTGTTGCGAGGCAGACATCGCGAAGAAACGAGGAGAGGTGGGGAAGGGACGGGCGAGGGTGAATGAGCGAGCGGCGGGACGGGCCGTGTAGCGGAGGGCAGAGATCATCCAGTCAGGGAAAGATTAGCGAGCTCAGCTGGCCTTCGGAGCTGAGGTGAGGATCTGGTGGAAGGGAGACTCCGGACGAGGACAGGTTCGCTGACAACGCTCGACGCTGACCGCTGGAAAGGCTTGTTGACGACGCTGGCGGCTCAAAATGATGCTCTTTAGAACATGCTACGAGCCGTTTGCGCTCCCACAGCTCGAAGGGCTTTTCTCGCACCTCCTCCTCGTCTCCATGCGCACCAAGTCGGTGACGGCCGTATGGACAGCAGGCACAGCTAGATTACGAGGATACCGAAGGATAAAGAGGGTGGACGGAACGGCGAGGGTATCCTAGGCGTACAGGGCGGAAGCGATGGGCTAGGGAGAGAATGGCCTGCGTCTTGAGGCGGGTGGTGCGCGTCCGGCTGTCCAGACGACAGAAGGAGTTGCCGCGAAGGCTACTCCACTTCGATGCCGCGCTTGGCGCCCCGGCGCTCGCGCTTCGCCCTCGCACCCTGCACTTCAGCCGTGACCGTCCGCGTCAGAGTCAAGACCTGCGTGACCGTCGCCGCTGCTCCGCCCTGGACCGTTGTCGTGATCGTCTGCGTGCTCGCGAACGTCGTTGCGAACACCGTCTCGATTCGAGTCGACGGCGCAAGCGTGCGGGAAACGGTGACGACGGGAATTGCGGTGCGAGTTGCGGCGCCCGGGACTTGGACGATGACGGTCGAGCCGCCGATTGTCTGCGTCTCGGTTGCAACGCCGGCGGTCTGATTGTTCGAGACAGTGACGCCGATAACGGTCGTCGAAGCTTCGGCGGTGATCACGCTCGAAAGGGTCGAGTAGGAGGTGACGGTCGAGCCCGAGTCTGCTCAATCGATGACTTTAGCTGTTGCTCTGCAAGGCATGGGGCGGGACGAGCGGCGAAAGACTCACTCGTTCCATTCGCCTGAACCGCCTTCTCATTGTTGTTGTGCTTCGTGCCAAGTCCGACGCCCAAACCGACTCCCAAGCCGAGCTGCAAAACGTCTTATCAGCATGCTCACCTTTCCCATGCAAGAGCCGAACGCACCGCCAACAACAATCCCAGCACAAGTCCAATGATCCCGGCCCAGGACAGATACCACGGTGTCGCACCGGCACTCTTCCCGCTGGTCCCCGTCCTCCCGCTCGTCCTGCTCAGCAACGGCGCAGAACGTGGATTCGAGATACCGGCGGCAGAAGAGGCGGTTGCTGTGCCTGCGCCGGCGCGGGGCGAGGCGGTCAGGAAGTCGGTGTCGAAGGTGCCGGGCGGCTGCGCGCGGTCAGCCACCAGTCAGCGAGGGTATGGACGTTGGAACGTCGTTTGTTTCGCGCTGAGAGTGGCGAGAGGTCCCGGCGAGACGATGAAGCGACGAGAGAGGAGGCAGGAGGAACGCACGACGGTGTTCGTCCCCCTCGCGGCGAAGGGGTCGATGATGTCGCTCTCGCGTTGTGCCATGGCTACGAGTGGTGTAATGAAAGACTAGGGTGGGGCAGGATGTGGCGCGACGAGTGGTGAGGGCGAGAAGGAAGAGGAGACGAAAGCGCCGGAGAGTCCGCCCGAGAGAGGCTTGAGCGGGCGACGACGGCGAGGTGACGGCGAGCGAAAGAGCATTCACTGAAAGGTTCTTGCAGATACGCAGACGTCGCGGGTCGATGCCTGCTACGGCTGCTACACCCAGTCTTCCGTTTCAACCCTTCCCCTCCGTTCCCTCACTTGCTGCTGTCCCGTTGCTGTCCCGCGTCTCCGATCGCAGCGAGTGTGCGCTTGTCCTCCCCAGCCATCATTGTCGGCGCGACAGTCGAGAACGAGTACCCCAAGTCGCCCCGCTGGCTAGTCGAGTCAGTTGAGGAGGCGGACGAGTGAGAACGAGCCGAGAGGATGAGGCTCTCGATGATGTTGGCGATGATAAGGAAGGGGATAAGAGCAAAGATGGCGAAGATGATCCTTTATCGCGAGCCAAGGGAGTCAGGTGAGCTTGACCAGCCGGGAAAAAGCGAGAGAAACGCACCACCGCTCCTTGTGTCCTCTCCCGGTACTAACCCTCACCTCCCTCCACCCCTCGTCCATATCCTGCGCGACCTCATCATACAATCTCCGACTCCAAGGACGCCGAGTGAGCGAGGCTTTCGCTGCGGGGGACGCGAGGATCGCGCGTTTCCAGTTTGGCATGGGGCGGGTGCGGGAAGGGGACCCGGCTGGAGTTGGGTTGTTGGGAAAGGGTGAGGGAGGAAAGGAGGGAGATGAGGGGAAGGAGGAGACGGGGTACGTCGGCGGCGGAGTATGGGAGGCGACGAAGGTCGAGGGTGACTCGTCGGCAGCGAGCTGGAGGTTCGACAATTAGCGGTCGTGAGAAACCGGAGCCAAGAGTAACCCACCAGCTGAGGGATTTTAAGCGTCTTGAGGTTGTCGGTCAGTCGAGAGAGGATAGTGAACGGGTTCGTGACGACCCAGCGCGAGGCGTGCACCGTGTCCTTCGTCAGAAGGTGCTGCATAAGCAGGATCAATCGGTCGTACTAAGCGCACGGAAGTGCAAGCCACTCACCGGGAAGGAGTAGGCGCCTGGCTCGAGGTAATCCCCCAGCTTCTCCGGCTCCTTCCTCTCCCTCGCCTCCTTCCTATCGCTCTTCTCGCCCCTCGCCTCACGCTTGATCTCCTTAACCCTCCTCGTAAACCGTCTCGCCAAACCCCGCACTTCCTCCTCCCTCTCCTCCGCTTCCCCAAGCTGATCCCGCACATTCTCGAACCTGTACTCGCCCTTCCGCACAGCCTCACCGACACTCTCCGTCTCCTTCCACAACTCGAACGTATCCTCGTCAATGCCCTTGAGATCTTCGGCGGCGCGGAGGAGATCGTCGCGCAGGTCGAGTGCGAGGGTAGGCGTTGCGAGGTCGTTTGGGTGCAGGACGAGGAGGCGCGAGGAGAGGGCGCGGATGTGGTCTAGGTCGGAGGAGAGCGCATCGATCTGGCGGTGGATATCGGAGGCCTGTACAATCGTGAAGCGGTGGAAGTGAGTGAAGGAGGGAGTTCGCGCGAGGAAGGCGGGGGCGGACGTACCTGGTCGTAGAACGTCTCGGCGGCGACCCTGTTAGACTGTCGCACTTCGTTCCCGTCATTGGACGAGTCTGATGGGCTAGCCGTGCGCTGAGGCAGACGTGAGCGAAGGGAAGCAGGGCGAGTCGTAACGGCGAAGGTGGACATTGGTTGCGAGCGAGTGCTGGGCCGGTCAGGATCAGCTCGCTCGTTGGCGTCGCTGGAGAGGAGCAGGGCAGGAAAGAGAGACCAAGGAACATTCGGAGAGAGAGCAAGTCGCCTTCAAGTCCGCGGATTCTCCGATGCCAGCACCCCGCTCGCCTCGCACGAACCGACTTGCACACCCTCACAACAGCAAGGACCGCGCTGTCTGCCATCCATACCGGTGCCACTGCGCAAAGAACGAGGCGAGCTGGAGCTGTGGAGAGGCGGAGGAGAAGGCGGGCGTAGCGAGACGAGCATGCCTCGAGCGAGTCCGGCGACAGCGTGGGCAGGTCCAGCACAGTCTGCAGTACATGTAGAGCACACCAGGGAGCGTTCCAGCGCGAGCGAGGGAGCTGTTCGAGGAAAACACTTGCCCGCACCCCGCTCTCCTGCCTCGACCTCCGCAAAACCGCTCTCTGTCGCCGCTGACAGCCTCCTGGCCCGCTTTGAGCTCGCCAGTCTCTCTTTCTCGCCGCCATGCTCAACCGTGCGCCCTTTCTCCCGCTCAGCGAGGTCGTGTGGACGAGGACAGAGGTGCCCGGCATAAGTCGCGACCGAACGAGGCGGAGTCAAGTTTTGCGGGCCTCGCAGCGGGTATCGGGCACCAGCAAGGATGCTGCAGACTGGAGACGGTGGATTCAGGCTCACTGGCGAGGTCTGGCTTGCTTCGGAGCGACGTCGGCGGCTTGACCTCGTCTCGCGGTGCGGTGCGGGCCGGCGAAGGGAGAGTGTGGGCGACGACTGGGACAGACGTGACAGGCAGCTCGCAGGCGTGCTCGACTGGGTTCTGACAGTGCTCTCGCGCTCGCTCGCAGTCTTTGCCGCGCCGCTTCGTTGCGACGCACCGCCTCCGTCCGGTCTCTCCGTCAAGGCGCCAGAGACGACCGCCTCGTCGACAGAGCTCGACAAGTTCCGCAAGACATTTTACAACTTTGCGACGAGGGACCAGATCGATGGCGAAGTGTGAGTCCAGGCATTGCGGGACTTGTTCCTCCTCGAGGTCATCGCGGTCGACTGCTGTTGCCAGTCGCGCTGTCCTTCCGGACGGCTTTTGGCATCCCGACGACTGCTACTCCTCGAGGACGCAGCGCTGACCTGTCGTCCTCCGCAGCTACCTCTCCGAACCCGACTTTGTCTCTGCCGTCGCGCCCGAAGGCGACTTCAACAAGATCCGCCGCGAGCAGTACGGCATCCTGTTCAAGGTCGCCGACCGACGAAAAGTCGGCCGCGTCAACTTTGACGACTTTGTCGCGTTCGAGGAGCTGCTGAAGAAGCCGGCGGCCGAGTTTGACGTGCGTTTCACGCGGTTCTTCTCTTGCGAGCGTTGGGCTGACGTACTCGCTGCGCAGGTCGCCTTCCGCGTGTTCGACTCAAACGGAGACGGAGTTGTCAAGTTCGACGAGTTCAAGCAGGTCTTCCAGTCGATGCGCCACCCCGAATCCATCCCTTTCGACTTTGACGCTCCTTGGGTCACGCTCTACCTCGGCAAGGCGAACGGCGGACATGTCCTCGGCTTCAAGTGAGCCCAGCTGTGCGTACCCCGTCAAGACAGAGTTGACCGTTCTCCGCACTCGCAGCGAGTTCACCCAGCTCATGAAGGGCCTCCAAGGCGAGCGGCTGCGCCAGGCCTTCCGCCATTTCGACCAGAACCAAGACGGCTACATCGAGAAGCGCGACTTCTCGCGCATCATCTACGAACTCGCGCGGCACAAGTTGTCCGACTCGGTGCTCGCCAACCTCGAGAACCTGGGCGACGTCGTACCCGATGGCAAGATCAGCTACTCTGAGTGCATCGCCTTCCACAATGTGCGTTGCGGTGTGTGTCGTCGTGATGCGTGCGTTGACGGATTCGTTCGGCGCAGGTCATTCGCGAGATGGACCTCGTCGAGAAGGTCGTGCGGGAAGCCTGCGCCCGCTCTCCGGATGGCAAGATCACCTCGCAAGATTTCACGAACCACGCCTCTCGCACGATGCGGTACGGGACCTTCTCGCCCATGGAGGTGGCCATCATCTTCCACTATGCGCGGCAAGGGATATCGGCTGGCGAGAAGCCTCGGCTTGGGCTGCGCGACTTTGGGAGCTTGTTGGATGCCAAGTGGGGGCCGCCGCGGCCTGCAGGCGAGAGCAAGGGGAAGAAGGCGACGGGGACGGCGCTGCACGAGATCGGAAAGGTGCGTCCTTGCGCGGCTCTCGCGGCGGTGGCAGGTGGGAGCTGACTTTGCCCGTGAGTGCAGTCGGCGTACTACTTCGGTCTCGGTGGTATTGCTGGTGGATTGGGGGCGACAGCGGTATACCCTATCGACTTGACCAAGGTTCGTCGCTTCGCCCCATGCCTGCTCTTCTCACGCTGACGCAAGTCCGCCCGCAGACTCGTATGCAGAACCAGCGGTCAAAGGTCGTCGGTGAGCTGCTGTACAAGAACTCGCTCGACTGCGTGCGGAAGGTGTACAAGAACGAGGGGTTCATCGGGTTCTACCGAGGCTTGCCGCCTCAGCTCATCGTGCGTCCGCTTCCTCGTTCAACTCAGTATTCGACTGATGTTGGCTTTGCGCGCAGGGTGTCGCGCCGGAAAAGGCCATCAAATTGACGGTCAACGACCTCGTTCGCGAGTACGCGACGGACAAGGACACGGGGAGGATCAAGCTGAGATGGGAGCTGTTCGCCGGTGGTCTCGCTGGTGGTTGCCAAGTCGTGCGTACCGCTCCGTCTCGCTCTAAGCCGCACTCAATGCTCACTTGCTTGTACCCGCAGGTCTTCACGAACCCGCTCGAGATCGTCAAGATCCGCCTGCAGATGCAGGGCGAGAACGCCAAGATCACTGGCGCGCCGCGACAAACTGCTGCGCAGATTGTCAAGTCACTCGGTCTCCTCGGTCTGTACAAGGGAGCGATTGCGTGTCTGTGTCGCGACGTCCCATTCTCCGCCATCTACTTCCCTGCGTGCGTCCCGCTACGTCCGGGTTCACCTAATGCGTTGGCTGACACCGCTCGCTTGCAGCTACGCCCACTTGAAGAAGGACGTCTTCCACGAAGGCCGCGACGGCAAGGTCCTCCCGTACGGTGAGGCACTCGCTGCCGCAGCCGCCGCCGGCATGCCCGCCGCCTACCTCACTACGCCTGCCGACGTCATCAAGACGCGTCTGCAGACCGAAGCGCGGAAGGGCGAGAGCACGTACAAGGGCGTTGTTGATGCGTTCCGGAAGATCCGTGAGTTTGCCTCTCGAATCCCCTGAGCTGTCAGAGGCTGATCAGCTCTGCCCTCTTGCAGTGAACGAGGAGGGTGCGCGCGCGCTGTTCAAGGGCGGTCCGGCCCGTGTCCTCCGCAGTTCGCCCCAGTTCGGTGTCGTGAGTCCGCTCGTCCGCTTCGAAGCTGCCCCCATACTCACCCGCTCTTCTCGCGCAGACCCTTGTCGCCTACGAGAACCTCAAGAAGCACTTCCCATACCCCGAGCCCCATCAGTCGCTCAGCGAGCTCGTCATGCCGCGGGAAGAGGACTTGGCACGCGTCCGGGCACGCAACGCCCTCAAGGGTACGTCGGTGCTCCCCTGCAGATTTCGTACGCTTGCTCACTGCTTTCCCGCGCAGTCCTGCTCGACGTCGACACCAATATTGGCATCGCCAAGTCGCAAAAGTAAAGACGCGTCCGCGCCTAGAATCCCCCGGTCTCGTAGACCCCCCGTATCGCCTTCCGTCACCTATACCTCCGCCTTGCGGCGTCGTCCTTGTTACGCAGTTTATCTCGCAGTTCTCGGTCGTGGCGTCGAGCAGAGCAGAGGAAAGGATGTGCGGCTGACCTTCCTGGATTGACATGAGACCAAGACTACTACGCTACGAATACACGCCTGACTTCTGTTATCAGGAGGGAGATAACTCAAGAGTCGACGACCGTTGCCGCCGCACGCTCGATGTGCAACTTGCGCGCGATGAGAGAGCGGACGCGCTTGCCCTAAATCGTAGGAGCGTAAGAGCGTCAGCTTCGTTTGTGCGAGCTTCAGAAGCTGTAGAAGGACGCACGTAGATCCACATGGGGACAGTGAAGAGACTTGTTCCGATGCAAAGGATGCCCATCTCGATGAAAGCCAGGTCAACTCCTTTCGCCAGCCAGATGTTGGTGCTGCGCAGGAGGCGTTAGTAGCGGCTAGAGAGGCGGAGCTGAAGCGAGGGGAGGGAGACGCACAAGGACGTGAAGATTGCGCTCAAGGCGTTTTTCCCGAAGATGACTGCTCCTAGGGCAGCATCGCTGGAGTGCCTGTGGCATTCGACGACGTAGGCGATCACTCCGTGGCAGCCGATGGTGATGCCAAAGTTCAGGATGCCAGCGAAGATGATCGGCGCCCAATACGAGAGGTGGTTGCGGATGCTGAGACCGAATCCAATGAAGCCTGCCCCGCTGCAGATGAAGAAAGCGAGCATGACGGGCAGACGGAACTCGGGCTCGAAGATGCCGCCGTTGGCGGCGCTAAGCCGGCGGGCGAGGTAGTCGGTGAGGGGCCCGACGAGGGCTGCGGCCAGGAAGTCCGCGACCAGAGGCGCGAGGTAGGTGTTCCCGACGCCTACTGCGCCGAATGAGTAGACGCCGACGTAGACTTGAGCTGCAAAAAGCGTGCATTCAGCTAACTTGGTCTAAGAAGGCGACAGACTTCCTCAAGCCGCGCCAGGTTGTGACGGACGCACCCGAGCCGGTGGCTATCACGACCAGAAACGTGATATAGAGGCCGTACGTGCACACCGCATACAAGACGGCCGGCGAGAGAAGGGCAGCGACCGGCTCGAAGGCGAGCTGGAGGAACGAGCGGTCCTTGTCGAAGGGGCCAGAGTAGAGGCTCATCTCCTGGAGGAACGACTTCTTCTGCTTGTGCATGTGGCTCGAACCGGACTCGAGCTGGTCGAGCTCAGGCTTGTCGAGGTCGGAAAGCTTCTCGTCGGTGGCTTTGGACGGGGCCACGACCCGCCGGCGGTTGTACGTCGTCTCCGGCAAGAAGAAGATTTGAAGGACGAGTAGAAGAATCGTGGCGATGTCTGGGGCAGACGAACCGGTCAGCCTTTGGCATGCAGCGAGAGAGAGAGTCCTCCAGGCTCCTCCTGTGGTTCCCGCTCATTCTCCGAGAGCGACGGAGCCCACAGCCATCGCCTGGGCTTTTCTCAACTCACAGAAGATGCGCCAGCACCACCTCCAACCGAGGTGAGCGAAGACTTGACCGCTGATTGGGGGAGTGACTGTAGGGAAAGCCCGATCAGCGTTGTCGTACGCATGAGCCGCTTCTTCCCTGCGCCAGCGAGAATTGATAGACAAGCACGCACCGTTGATGCCATTGAGGAGGGCGATCGTGAAAAGCGCGATGGGCCAGCCGCGTTCGTGGACAAAGTAGATGTCGTTGATGGTGGACCCGCACAGGAACTCGCACACGGCTTGTCCGACGCTGCGCAGGGACGGTTCGGGAGGTCAGAGGAAGCAGACGGGAGCAGAGGAAGTAAGGGACAGTCCGCTTACCCTTGGAGGATGCGCGAACCGAGAAGGACGCCGTACGTCTTCGCCTCGCTTGCGACGATTGTGCCGACGAGCATGAAGACAGTCGAGAGGAGGTAGACCGGTCGTTTGCCGTACTTCGTGGCGAGAGGAGCTGTGAACAAGACAGTCAGCCTGTAATGATGGCTAAGGACGGGAGCACGACCCACCCCAGACGAGGGTCGCGATACCGAGCGTAGCCACCAGAGCAGTGCCGAGCGCCCTGCTCATAGCTTGAAGCGAGACGCCGAAAATTTGTGCCATCTCGACTTGCGCCTGCGTGGGCGGTGAGATCAGCGTACTGCCGCCGATCTTGCTTGTAGCGCCTTCACTCACGCCTGCTACGAGAGGACCGAGAGCACCGCAAAGAACCGTGCCGTACATCCTAGCCCAGAAGAGAGTGTCAGGCCAAGTTGCCATGCGTTAAGAGGAGGTAGAGAGACGCACAAAACGCCGTATGTCAAGTGCTTTTTCCAGCGCGGCCAGTTCAGCGGGTCGTTCGGGTCGTCGCTCGGCTGTGGAACAAGGACGATGTGGCTGTTGCGGCCCTTGCCGTGCTTCAAGGCGGAAAGTTCGACGCCAGCATACTGCGACTCGGCGACCGCATTCGGGTCTTGCGAGAAGAGAGTGGTGCCGGGCACGTTCTGTGAGAGACGGAGACGGAGACTCAGCGGAGCTCGCAGAAGTACGAAGCGGAAGAAGCGCACCTCGAGATGCTTGTCTGCAAGCGGAGTCGGGGGTCAGTCTCGTCATCTAGCGCATCGTGAGGGTAGCGGGCCGCACCGTTAAGGATGCCGAGACCCATCTTGACGTCTGCAGTAGCTAGGGAAGGGCGTAGAGAGGCAGGAGCGGCGCACTTTCTCCTCCTCCTCCTCGAGAGGCGCACCACTTTGTCCCCACAAGGCGCCGAAATCCGAGTGTTCAGAGCCCGCGTTAGCGTCGTCCACGCAGATCCTCGGCGGAACAGCATCAAGCGAGCAGCGAATCCTGCGACCGGGCGAGGCGGACCGTGCCGAAGCCGTGAGCGGAATCTGCGAAGGTCACGAGCGAAAGCGCCGGTCGTTGCGGACGGAGCGACAGCTGCTGATCATTGCAGCGTCACGGTGAGTTATGCGGGTTGTACAGCGGCATGGGGAGAAGTGCGTCGGGGTTGGACGGGCGTCCGGCACCGGTCGTAGCGAAGGAAGGATGCCAAGCGCGGTACTGGACCTGCACCGGCGGCTTCTGTAGGCTGGCAGGGGCTCGTGTTGCTACTGCGTGAGCGTCGAGTGGGGCGGAAGTCGGCCTGTACGGCTGAGAGGCGGGAGCAGGCGGTCCGGGCGAGGGCGAGACGTATGGTGGGCGAGTTGCGGTTGATGGAGCGGGAGGCGCCGTGCCGGAACGAGTTGGGGAGTATGAAAATTGCCTCGGAGCAGCTGAATAAGGGTGTGGTGGCGGCGGAGGTACGGGTGGAAAGGCCGGCGAACCATTCGGCTGAACGGCGAGAGGCGATCTCGACGGTGGTGCTGGGCCGGATGCATAGCCAGGTTGGAGAGACTTTGGAAGATGGGAGACCGATTGGAGGTACTTGGCGCGCGCATCGACCGGCTTGTAACGCTGCGCGTCGACGTCCCAGCGTAGCCCCTCCGTCCCAAGGGGTGTCTGATGCTCGACGCGGACGGAATGCTGAGGGGGATGCGCCGAAGCGGGAGCCAGAGATGCTGAGGGCAAGCGGTACGGCGCAGGAAGCTCAGCGACTTGGTTGCGACGAGTCCGTTGATTCGCGGGAGGGTAGGCGGTGGAGGCGGGCTGGGACGACTGCCGTTTCGTCGAGGAAGCCGAAGAATGAGGCGACGCTGTGGTAGCCGTTCTGCGCCGAGGCGGCAGCAGCTCGTCGTCCGATGAAGGTTGCGAGCTGGCAGAGCCGTTCGAGGCGGACGACTCGCTGGCGCTAGCGGAGCCGTAGTCGTCCTTCTTCTTCGTTGGCGAGGGTCGCTGTCGAGTCGAAGGGCGAACGATCGGCTGGCTTGAGCGAGTCGAACGCTCCGCCCGCCGCCCCTTCCCGCTGAACCTCGACGACGCCGACGAGACCTTGCGCGCAACACGCTGCGACGCGCCCGAGACCTTGCGAGCAATCTGCTTCTCGGTCGACTCCATGTTGGCCTTGTCTTCGAGGTGAGGCTGGGCGTGCCTCATCGGCTGGAGGTAGCGGTGGACGTAGCGGGCGAGACAGGCGCCGCAGACGAGGAGGTCGAGGATGGCTTCCGTCTGCACAACGCGAGTGTCAATCATGGCTTTGCTCGGTATAGCAAGCTGATTCACGATGAGAAGCGTGTAGCCGATGCCAGGATGGCTCGAGTTGGCAAACCGTCCCTTGAGCATGCAGACCACGACCACGACGAGTGCGGCAGCGAAGTAGCCGAAGCACCAGCCCTGTGAGGCGCGTCAGGGAACGTGCAGGAGTGAGGGCGGCAACATCGAACGCACCCCGAAGATGAAGGCCGAACGACGGATAATGGCGCCGTGGTGACCGCGCCGCTTCGCATGCAGCTCTCGCAGGAGGAACAGCTGCGGGTAGAGGGAGTCAGCAGTACTCGGTCTGCTCAGGGAGGACCAACGCACCTCGATCCCGATCAGGATCCCCCAACCGACAGCCGTTATCACGAACGCAGGACAAAAGAAGCTGTCGTCGGAGCGGAAAGAGAAGATTCCGTAGGCGCTGCACAGCAGTCCCAGCACACTCGCACCAACAGCCACCCACATTGCGATCTTCCCGTCGTGAACGGCCGCATCCCTCGTTCGCTGCTCGTGATCCGCCTGCCCTTTGCGAAACGCAAACTCCTCGCTTGAGGAGCCGTCTGAGGTGCTCGTGGCACCTTGTCGAGCCATGCAGAGCAAGCGAGTGCGTGGGAGAAGGGAGAAAGGAGGATGCGGCGGAGAGTCCGCGGAGGGAAGGAAGCGCGAGAGGAGGACTCGTTGCGCCAGCCTTGAAGGACAGCAGCCATTCGTGTCGAGTGCGAGAGCCGTGGTGGGTATACCGTATGTACATTGCGCTGCTAGACCGATTAGACGACGAGACTTCGGACCGCCATGACGACGCAGGCGAGGGCGACGTAGGGCGATAACCGCTCTCCTGCGAGTGGGAAGGATCAGCGCCACTCGGCAGAAGGTTCAGGACTCCACAGCGAGCTTACCTATCCGCGCGAACTTGAAGAAGATGCCCAACACTCTGTTCGAGGCGGAGAAAGGACGAAGCGGAAGTCAGCACACCGCCGAGGTGGCGCACCCGGTGATTGTCCATTGAGTCTCGGAACACCCTGCCGCCTCTTCAACGCCCTTCCTGGTGCCCGCGACGAGTTGACAACCCCGCTCCACCTCGACCGGCTCATCAACAGGTCCCTCAGAACACCGCGACAGAACTCGCTGCACGCACCCCTGCTTGTTCCGGTCGATCAGGCCCGGCGCAGTCGCTCGTACGTAGGTGCAGGTGCAGATGACGAGGAGAATGACGAGGAGGAGCGACTCGAAGTTGAAGATGGCGGTCTGTGCGAGCGAGCAAGGTCAGCGGGCGTGCGGTCAGGTCAGAGTGGATCAGATAGGCACCATCTCCCTCTGCAACTCCTCTCAAGCGCCTTCGAGCGTGTCGTGTGAGCGGTAAAGGCTCGAGTTTCGTGAGGGGAGGGTTCGCTTCATCGATTGCTCGTTGCTCGCTCGCTACTGCTCCGTACGGCTGCTTGTAACGCTCAATACTTCCAACAGAGCTGCCACTCGGAGACTGGCCTGCTCGGCGGGCTCAGCGACATGCCGGGGCTGGGGGCAGCGAGGAAGTCGGCGACGAGGTATGTGGCCGAGTTCTCCGCCCTCCTGCGCGTTGCGCTGACTCCGTAGAAGCGCTTCAGAGTGAATCACGTCGATCGAGCTCGGGATGAGGATGGAGGCGGGGACGGAGCGCCGGCAGACGCCGTCATGGAGGATCCGCAACCCTGCTTCGACCCGTCAAAGGACGATATGAGCGTGAACGGCGATGGTGACCCGATGGAGACAGACAATACGGCGACGAGAGCGCCCTCGACGGCGCACGACTCGGCTACAGCGTCCACCAGCACTCCCTCCGGCCCTACACCTCTCGCCAGCCAGCGCTCCTCCGCCTCGCTCGCCTTATCAGCTCCCAATGAGATCACGATCGACAGTACCGACACAGACGCGTCTCTCTCTTCCGACTCGGTCGAAGTCATCAGCGGCGTCTCCTCGGACGAAGAGCAGTCGGGAGGTATCAACGGCTTCTCAGCGGGTCCTCATCCGTTCACCACCCCTAGCCGGTCCGCTCGCCCGCACAGAGGCGTCCCATCTATGCTCTTTAGCTCGCCTCCCAAGGCGGCAGCAGGCGAACTCGATTTGGCGGCCGTCCCGCCTGATTACCCGCTCCCTCGCCCACCATTCGCATTCGACGTCCTCAACCACGCACCTTCTCGCCACCCTGGTTCCCCGCCGTCATGGCAGTATCTGCGCGACATGACCTCCGAAGAGCGGCACGAGCACCAGAGGCGGGAGGATGAGCGGAAGAAGCGCGAGCGAGACCAACGGCAACTTCGCGAGGAGTGGGAGTGGGAATGGGTCCGCTGTGCGACGACCAGTCCTGGAACGCCTGCAAAAGGCAAGGAGCAGAAAGTGGGCTAGTCTCGCGTTGTCCCTTCCTCCATTGCCTGACACTTGGCTTTAGGACTTTCATTCGGCCTCCTTCTTCCCTTACGCGCACCTACCTGGCCTCGGGTATATGGAGGGCGTCTGTGCTGTTATCGGCGGCACCGAGGTGCGCATGTTTTGCCTGCCTCCTCATTTGCAGCCGCCTGACGCCAACTTTGAAGGTCCGTCTCATGCAAATCTCGACAGTCCCGCCGAGTCGAACGGTCGTGCAAGAAGTCGCAACACCATATCGACGGCCAAACGTCCACCAAATCCACGTGAGTGGCTCAGCAGCATCTCCACCCCGACATTGCTGACAAGAATCCGACGTCCAGCCGGATCACGAGGAGTACTTCACCTGCGCCTGGTCGGTCAACATCTCGACGCACCCCTACACGCCCATGCTCGCCGTCGCAGGTCGCGGTCGACTTGTCGAGGTCTTCTTGGTCGGTCGTCGGGCTGGTGGAAAGTGGATCTTGCATCATGACAGGACGATCACGGGGCACGGGGGGGTGCGTCGTCTCTAACGTCAATACTCAAGCATTTGTACTGACATGCGTCACTTGCAGCCGATTTTCGACCTCGCCTTCCACCCTTCCCACCCGCACATGCTCGCCTCTTGCAGCGAAGACAAGACGATCCGGCTCTGGGATGTGACAGTATCCTGGGGTTCGAACGCCGCCGTTGCGAAGCAAACGCCGAGCCATCCAGCTTCCATCACAGCGCGGGAAAGACCGCGGGTGGAGGGAGAGCTGCTGGCGGTGTTGGCGGAAGGGGGGCACGAGAAGGCTGTCTTGTCCTGCGTGAGGCACATCTAGTTCGTCCTCGTGACCTCACACGCTTACATCTCTTGAACAGGACTTTCGCGCCGTCCAACCTCTTCTCGTCTCGAGCGGCGCCGACGGATTCATCAAGGTCTGGAGGTTACCTCCGAACATCTTCTCCGCTACACCTCACTGGCCTTCTGCCCCGCTCTACCGGCCTCCAACATCTCCGCCGCCGCCTTCGAACGCGCCAGTCCTCGGTCCGCCCATCTTCTCTTCCTACGCCGTCCATCCCGGCCAATGGCCCGATCAAGTTTCCTTCCTCTCCGCCTCCTCCTGCACGATCCTCTCCAAAGCCGCCGTATCGCATGATTCGTCACGCTTCTCGCCTCGCACAAGCGTCAAGATCTGGGTGCCGACCATCCTCGACGTCCTGCCGGATGCAAAGGCGGAGAAGCGACGAGCCGAAGTCGAGCGGTCGCGTAGCGAAGCGTCCACGGCGGATCCTTGCCAGGTCCCGCGACAGACGGACGAGCGACCGCCTCTTCCGATCGACGCACGGAGCGAAAGCGGGTTCAGGGTCATGTACGAGGCGATTCTCGAGGGTCAAAACTGTGTCGGCGACACGGTCGGCATCTATCGTCGACCTCCGACGCTCGAGACAGGGAGAGGACCTGCGGACGTCTTCTTCGTTGTCCCGACCTCGACGCGGATGCCTCTCTTTGAGGGGATGGACGGACGACACGGCGAACCTGCGCTCTACTTCTTTCGCCCGTTTGCCCCACCAGAAGCACCGGTATCCGCCGACTCGCCTTCAGAGTCGCAACGAAGCGCGAGTATCGGCGGCAGCGGCGACAAGCGAACCGCCAGCAAGGAGTCGGTGGACCAGATCGCAAAGACACTCTTCCCTCCCGACCGCGATCGCCTCGCCCACGACTTCACGCCTCGGCTCCTCCCCTCCGCCGTCACCGACATCTTTACGCTGAGCCAGCAGCAGTCGAATGCCCCGCTGCCGCAGATTCACTTCCGCTGCATCGCCGTCCAGCCGAACGGGGCGGCCTCGATCGTCGGCGTTGGCGATGGTGGACTCGTGTCAGTCTGGAAGAGGCAGAGAAGGGTCAAGTAGCTGGAAAGGCGGGCGTTTGAAGGGGTAGGAGGCGTCTCTCGAGGATGCAATTGCCCTCTTCGCTCGCTCTTTCGCGGACGTGGTTCGTCGAGCTACTGCTCTGTTCTCTTTGAACCGCTCTACGTCAAGCATTTGCCAAAGGAAAGCGTTAGAGTCCCTTCCTCTCCACCATACTCTCCCTCCTTCCGCTCACCCATGTCTGCTGCTCTCTCGCGATGACGATTGTGCTGGGGCTCAGCCCGACGAACATGGCTTTCGCCGACAAGCTTGACCAGCTGCTCCTGCGCGGCACGCTCTCCGACATCCAGGAAGAACTTCATCGCCCCACTTCGAGTGTCGCCGACTGTGCACGACTGAGCAAGCGATGCACGACCTCGGCGCTTTCGATACTCGACTCGAGCACGTCGTACGGTACCCTTGTCGTCGGCTGCGCGGCGCTCGCTCGTCGGAGCTTCGCCTTCCGCCTCGCCTGCTTTTCGATGATCCTCGAGCGTGGTGCGAACCCTTTCGCGCGAGGAACGGACGGACGGGCAGTTTCGTGGATATTGGACGGTATCAAGAACTCGGCTGAGCGGCAGTGCTTCGAGGAAGAGTTGCAGGCGGCGCAGAAAGCCTGGAAATCGAGCGAGAAGTACGAGATGGGTGCGTTCTCTCCCAGGCAGTCCTTACGAGCATTCGCTGAGACGCGTTTGACAGCTCTGGATATTCGCGAATGGATCGAAGACTCGCTGGCGGTGATGGAGGAGGAGAAGCGGGAGGCATTCAAGCAGTCGAAGCGCGAAGCGTTCGTGCAGTCGCCGCAGGAGATTGAGCCAGCGGTCGCGGAGCGAGGTATGCCGTTGCATTTCGTCGACAGAACACGCGGACTGACCGCCTTCAAATTGCAGCACCGACTCCGACTCCTCCGCCTGGCAAGCGCCCTCGCCTCGAGTCTCCTGCGCCCGAAAAACTCCCTTCTTCGCAGAACGAGTCGCTTCCCGACTACGACGAGGTCGTTACGGGATCCAAGACTGAGCTGGTTGAGCCAAAGCTGCCTCCGCCCGAACCGACGCCCGTGACGGGCGAGCCTGCGCCTCCGAAGCATCAGGACGAGACGCCGGCGCCCCCGGGGCAAGCCTCGCAGGCTCCTTCGACCGTGCCCGTGTCTGCGGTTCCTCCGACTGGCGCCCCATCGACCTCGTCTCGGTTGTCTCGCCTTCCGCCCGGCGTCGTACAAGGACCGCAAGTTCAGCCAAAGCCCAGCTCACAGCCTTCCACCTCCCGTCTACCACCTCCGCCGCCACCTCCACTTGCGCCTGACACACTCACTCCAGTTGCCGCGTCGACCTTGTCGGCAGCACCACCATCGGCAGCACCGGCGTCCGTCACTCCGACTCCGGCTCCGCAACCCGCTCAGCCAACTCCGCCCACGCCTGCACCGACCGCTTCGCCTGCACCGGATGTCGCTCCCGCTCCTATTCGCAAGTCGCGCCTGCCTGCGAGTCTCCTTGGTCGCCCGCCGCCTGCACTGCGCGTCAAAACAACGGCGCCACTCGCGTCCACCGTCTCGCCTGCGTCCCAGCCGGACGCAGCCACTCCATCAGGTGCCACCGCGGACGAGTCGACGCCGCCCAAGACCTCGCCTTCCGTTGCGCGTCTTCCGCCGACGGCGCAGAGCGCATCTCCTGCGAAAGCTCTGTCGACTAGCCGTCTCCCGCCTGGCCTTTCACCCTCGTCCAAGGTCAGCCCGTCAACTAGTTTACCTCCGCCGTCCGCCTCGCCCGCCTAGAAGCCGCCAACTTCGCTCGCACACGTGCCTCCAGCTTCTTCGCCTCGGATCCCCTCGTCCAGCCGTCTTCCACCTGGGCTTCTCGCCTCTGCACCGACTGAACCAGCTGCAATGCGTCGACCGCGCGCGACCTCGACAGGTACTGAGGCGACGGCGCAGGCGACTGCCCGCTTGTCGCCTCGCGGAGCCGCTTCTCCAGGTCGCTCAGAACGGCCGCTACCCGGGCTGGGGCCAACAAGCTCTCAAGCTCCTCCGCCTACACGTCCGAGGGCAGACCCGATGACAGTCCAGTTCTGCGACTTGCCCGCCTGGATGACGACCCGCCTCTTCCAGCACTACCTCCTTCACGGCCCGACGACATACCTCCACGCCAAGCCCGAGGAAGTCAAACACCTCGAAGACCTCGTCGAGTGCGGCTCTTTCGTCCCCACTCTCAGCAATGACGACGAGATCCCGCCCATCCCTACAGACGTCAAAGTTTCCCGCGACTCTCGCGACAAGTCCGGGCGCTCCGTCGGGCAGGCGACGTACTCGTCTCGTACGGAGGCCGAGCGTGCGAAGAAGATGTTTGACGGGGCAAAGGTGCTGGGGCGGTTGTCGGAGCCGGCGCTCGTCTGCTTCGGCATGGACGTGCAGCGGGAAGTCTCGAGCTGGAGGGACAGGGTGACGCAGCGGCCGTGACTGCTTCTCGTGGCTTTCGTTGTCTGTTGTTACTTCCTACGCTTTGCAACTGCATCTGAAGCCTTGTCAATCCTCATCGCACATGTCGCGCTCCGACGCGAAGGTCCAGGAGAGTTGTCCTCGACTTCACCGCTTCGCACCGCTGCACACGCTCATTCCGCCTCGTGTACTTGCCTACGCTAGTTGCTTGTTCCGCCACAGCCCCGCCAGCCCCGCCAGAGAGTGCCAGCCCACGGGGTGTTGGATCAACACTTGCTTGTTTGACGACCCGAGACTCGACGGCAACGGCACTAGGTGTGTCGGTGGCGAGCTCAATGTACTTGCAGGGCTCTCATTGACTCAACGCGTACCGTCCACAGGCCTGCGACGCCGCGATGAGGGTCACGGAACTCATCCTCGACGGGTTCAAGTCGTACCCCGTGCGGACAAGCATCGCGGGATGGGACCCTAGCTTCAACGCCATCACGGGACTGTGGGCTCACATCGTCTAGCCACTGCATCACCGAGCGAAGCGGAGCTGACCTCTTCCCCCTCCTCTCCTCGCCTCGCCTCGCAGGAACGGGTCCGGCAAATCCAACATTCTCGATGCTATCTGCTTCGTTCTCGGCATCACCAACCTCACGACGGTGTGTATCAAAGCGCCGTTCTAGCCGACCGCAGCTGACAAAGTTCCCCCGCAGGTCCGCGCCGCCAACCTCCTCGACTTGATCTACAAGCGTGGTCAAGCCGGCGTCACCCGCGCTTCCGTCACCATCGTCTTCGACAACTCGGACAAGACGCAGTCGCCTGTCGGGTTCGAGAACATGCCGGAGATCTCGGTCACTCGCCAAGTCCGTCTCGCCGCATTCTCTCCGATCCCGTCACGACTAACCCCCTTTTCCCACAGATCTCGGTCAACGGCCAGAGCAAGTATCTTATCTGCGGTCATCGCTCGACGCAGCAGGCCGTCCAGAACCTTTTCCAGAGCGTCCAGCTCAACATCAACAACCCGAACTTCCTCATCATGCAGGGTGAGAACCACTCGCTTTTCGCTAGGCTCATGCATGCTCACATTTGCTCTTGCAGGCAAGATCACGAAGGTGCTCAACATGCGACCGCTCGAGATCCTGTCGATGATTGAGGAGGCAGCCGGGACGTCCATGTTCGAGGAGAAGAAGGATAAGGCGATCAAGACGATGTCGAAGAAGGAGAAGAAGCTCGACGAGATCCAGTCGCTTCTCAAGGAGGAGATTGTGCCCAAACTCGACCGGCTGCGGGAGGAGAAGCGCACTTTCCTCGAGTTTCAGAAGACGGCGAGCGAGCTCGAGCGGCTGAGCAAGCTCGTTATCGCGTGGGACTGGACGCAGGATCACCTCAGGGTCGAGAAGGCGAAGGAGGCGATCAAGGAGGGCGAGGCGAGGAGGAAGGACGCGAGCGAGGCGAAGAAGCGGATGGAGGGCGAGATCAAGAAGATGGAGCAGAGCATGAAGGAGATCGAGAAGGCGCGCGACAAGGTGCGTTTGCTGCCGGGAATGCTTACATGCAGCACGCTTACGCCCGCATGTTCGTAGGAACTCGCCAAAGGCGGCAAGGTCCAGGGTCTCGAGAAGCAGCTGAACGCGCTCGACATGGAGATCGCCAAGCTCAAGACGCAGGCTGAGGGCAAGGGCCGCGAGATCAAGGAGGAGGAGGCTCGGATCAAGGAGCTCGAGAAGACGCAGAAAGACGTGCGCGCGCTGCCTCTCTCTTCACCGCGCAGTCATTGACCAAGTCCATCACGCAGCTTACCGCACAGCGCAGGGCGCGCGAATCGTCGTCGAAGGAGAACGCCGAAGCGTTCGCTGCCCGACAAGCCGAGCTCGAGGCAGCCAGCAAGTCGCTCACCCAGTCCGAAGATCTCCTCCAGACAATCGAATACGGCAAAGGTCTCTCGAAGGACGCGAAATCTTCCGGCTACGACGGTCAACTCGCCGCCGCGAAGGAGCTCGCAGGCCGTCTCGAGACCGATGCCCAGCTCGCGAAGCATCGTATCGACTCGCTGCAGAAGGAGCTCAAGGAGAAGGAGCCGAAGGCGAAGAAGGCGGCGGCGGAGAGCAAGGGCCTCGTCGCGAATGTCGAGAATGCGCGGAAGGAGAAGGAGGCGCTCGAACAGCGACTGAAGGCGTCAGGCTACGATGAGGCGGAGGAGGCGCGGCTTGAGGGCGAGCGGGATCAGCGGGCACAGACGGTCGAGCAACTGCGACAGGTGCGTTCTTCTAATTCCTCTGGTGCACTCATCTCACTCACCGCTTCTGTCACAGCGACGAGAGCTCAAGCGCCGCGAGATCGTCCGCACCGACTTCCGCGCCGACGACCCGTACCCCGGCTTCGACCGGTCCTCCGTCTACGGCACGATTGCCAGCCTCGTCGAGCTGCCCGAGGCGAACGCTGCTGCCGCGACTGCGCTCGAGTACGCCGCCGGCGGCGCGTTGTACAACGTTGCTGTCCGGGACGATGCGACGGTCGCGGCGTTCGTCAAGGCGCGGACCATCAAGACCCGGACAAACCTCTTGCCCGTCAATTCGCTGCAAGTCTACGTTGCCGACAAGTCTCGCGTCGCGGCTGCTCGCAAGCACGGCGCCGAGCTCGCGCTCAACCTCATCAAGTTTGACGAGCGAGCGCGACGAGCGATGGAGTCGGTCTTCGGCAACGTCCTCATCGCGTCGAACAAGACGATCGCGAAGCGCTGCACCGACGACCCGGCTGTCCGCATGCGCTGCGTGACGTACGAGGGCGACATCTACGACACGACGCCGGAACTGCGCGGCGGCAACTCGACAAGCGAACGCGTCCTCATCAAGGTGCAGGAGCTGCGCAAGATCGAGCAGGAGTTGGGCATGCACCGCAAGGCTCTCGAGGAGCTCGAGGTCAAGCTGCAGCATTCGAAGGGTGCGGTTGACCTCAAGAAGGCGCTCGACCAGAAGGCGCATGCGCTGTCACTCCTCGAGAAGTCGATGCAGAACAGCAACGCGACGAGGGTGCGTTCCCTGCGGTCTCCTGCCCGAGCTAACACTGACGCTGGCCTTTCGCACAGGTTATCGGCGAGGTCGACTCGCTCCGAGCAACGATCGCCGAGCTGCAAGAAAAGATCGAGGAGTCGAAGGCGAAGCAGAAGGACGCGCAGGCAGACGTCAAGCGCATCGAGCGCGAGATGTCCGAGCTGTCGAAGGACAAGGGATCAAAGGTCAAGCAGATCAAGGCGGACATTGCGAAGCAGAAGACTCAGGTCGCCAAGCTCGAGGAGGCGGTCGAGTCGCTGCGAAGCGAGGTCCTGACCGACGAGCTGGAACTCGGTGCGTCTAAGTACCTTGATACGCTTGCAGCTCGCTCACGAGTCTCCGCGCAGACCAAATGAAGAAGGAGATTGCGTCCGCTGGTGTTGAACTCGCTGAGGCGCGGAGCCAGATCGACAAGATACGCCAGTCGCTCGCTCAAGGGCAGGGCGTCATCGAGGAGAAGCACGCGGAGCTTCAAGAGGTCCAGCGCATCATTGCCGAGGAGACGAAGAAGCTCAAGGGCTACAACGACGAGCTCGACTCGCTGAAGGAAGCGATAAACGGCCGCAAGGGTGACATCGTCGAGCTCGAGCTGCAGGTCACGCAGGTTGAGAAAGAGGTCGAGAAGGCGAAGAAGGATGCGAAGGACGCGGCGGACAAGGTCGCGAAGCGGGAGAAGGAGTTTGACTGGATTGCCGACGAGTGCCAGTGCGTCGGGCGTGTCTTCACAGGCTTTTTCGTGGCTGATCGGCCTCTCGCGCAGAACCTTCGGCAAGCCCAACTCGCCCTACAACTTCAACGGGACCGACATGCGCAACGTCAAGGAGAAGTGCCGGCAACTCGAGGAGACGCACCGGACGATGAAGCGCAAGGTCAACCCGAAGGTCCTCAGCATGATCGACAGGTGAGTCATGCGAGCAAGCATTCGAAGCTTCCGCTGACGCTCGTGCCCCGTAGTGTCGAGAAGAAGGAGAAAGACTTGCTCGACATGTACAAGCAGGTCATGAAGGACAAGACCAAGATCGAGGAGACGGTCGCCAAGCTCGATGAGCACAAGCGCGACACGCTCGAGAAGACGTGGACGAAGGTGGACAGGTACGACCGTTCCTGCGCACTCTCCTCGCTCCGACTGACACCTTGCGCTCTCAGCGAGTTCGGCAACATCTTCGCCGAGCTTCTGCCCGGCAACTTCTGCAAGCTTCAAGCACTCGAGGGCAAGGAGATCACGCAGGGTCTCGAAGTCAAGGTCCGCCTCGGCTCGGTGTGGAAGGCGAGTTTGACGGAGCTGTCGGGCGGTCAGCGGTCTCTCATCGCTCTCTCGCTCATCATGTCACTCCTCCGGTTCAAGCCGTACGCACGAGATCTTCTCTCTCCCCCGTCTCGCATGCCTAACGACATTCGTTCGCAGCGCGCCCATGTACATCCTCGACGAGGTCGACGCAGCTCTGGACATGTCGCACAGTCCGTCCTGCTTCCTCTCTCTCTCCTTCGCCATAGCTGACCACGTCTGTCGCAGCCGAGAACATCGGCCGTCTCTTCCGCACACGCTTCAAGGGCAGCCAGTTCATCGTTGTCTCGCTCAAGGACGGCCTCTTCTCGAATGCGAACGGTACGCTACGTGAACTCTGTTGCTTGAGCGCTTCTCGCTGACGCTCCGTCCCGCAGTGCTCTTCCGCGCGCGTTTCCGAGACGGCACCAGTGTCGTCGAGCGGACAAGCCAGCGTACGGCGTCCGGCCTCTACGACAAGGAGAACGCTGGACCTCGTGCTGGCGGGGCCGGCAAGGCGGGCAAGTCACGGGCTGGCGGTGCGGGCAGGGTTGAGGTCGCGGCATAGCGGCGGTCGGGTTCCGCGTGTCCTTTCGTTCTTTCGCTCGTTGTATTCGTTTGCGTTTTTGCTCTCTATCGGGCGCCTCGTATGCTGTCAATTTGCAAGCATCCGTTCTCTCGGTTCATGGCGGAGCAGCACAGAGGTGGCAACCGTCGAGTTGTCCTCCTGGCGAGAGCTTGCACAGACGGCGATGCTTCCCGACTCGTTCCGGGCGTGGTCGACGTCTGCGAGACACGCACTCAGCTCAGACATCGTCTCAGAGGGTCCAGGTGAACCATAATCTGCGGGAGGCTGTGATGCGTGCAGGAGAGCGAGAAAAGGGCGACAAACGTTGCGGAGGGAAATTCTGAGGAACTGGCTGAATACAGAGTGCGTCTTGATGTAGTTGGCCACAATGGAGACGTTCCTGAAGTCCAGGGCAGCGTCGATCTCGTCGAGGAAGTATAGCGGGGTCGGCTGGAGGTTAGAGGCGATTGAAGGCGTCAGCTCGGCACAGACACTAGCCGTAGATTGTCGTAGCCTCAGAAGCCGAGGAGGCCAGCGCATGTTCAAGCGGAGCCTCTGGACGGCGAGAACCAGCAAATTTGGGAGAAGGAGGGAGCGAAGTAGAGAGCTAGCGAAGGGGCAACGACGCTTGACGTCCTCCGAGTCGGCCAGCATGACTCCCTGGAGCAGAAGCCGTGACTCCGTCTGCGCACTGCATCGCCTGTCCTCCTCAATGAGCCTTGAGAGCGTAAAAGTGATGAGAAAGTCGAGGTCGAGTCGCAGCCGAGAGAGGACCGCCAGGTCTGGCTGGTACGGCGGATTTGCGAGCTCAGACTCCAAGTAAGCGTGCAGCCGCTGGAGCCTGTCCATCGCGGGCGAGCGCAGCGGGAAACGGATGAATCGCAGTGGGTTGACCATCTCCCACGACGACGACGACACTGTCATTCTCGGGCTGGGAAACACTGCGCGCGTAGCTGAGGCATACAGGACTCGCGAATACTCCGCCGCTGTCACTGACGGCCCACGAACGACTCCCACTCAACCCTGCCACCTCCCCTCGACTTGCCATGCCGCCTCGCACCTCGCTCCCTCGTCGCGCCAAGACAGAGTCGCGGGCGATGTCTGCGTCCTATTCCACTCAGGTGCACCCTCTCCTCCTCATCAGTAGCCGGCGGTCGCTGACACGCGAGGTGGCCCTCAGTTGTCCCTCCCTCCTGCCCGGCGGACGAAGCTCCTCCACCTGCCGACGGAGACCCTTGACAGAATTGTCGAGATTGCCTGGCCAGACCTCGTGTGCAGCGGAGGGCTAGCACCGTGCCGCCGTCTGCAGGGATCTTACGATCGACTCCGCCTGGAAAGCATCGGCGTCGACCTGGAACGACTCGATTTGTTCGTGGCGGTGCACAAAGGCAGCCCAGCCATCAGCAACCACTGTCGCCGTCTCGTCATCTATTGCCTCCCGAACGACATGGACGACCAATTGAAGCACCTCATCCGACTCCTGCCGAACCTTCAGCACCTCGTCTTCGCTTGTAACGGCGTCGTTGCAAGTCAGATCAGCATGCTTCAGCCTGGGATCTTTCTCCAGCCACCACACCTGCCGAATCTCCACACCTTGTCCTCGCCCTACAGCCCCTTCGCTTTGCCGGCTCCTCCTCCTGGCACGCCTACCGTTCTCGACCTGTATCCTCAAGTCCGGTGCCTACATCTTGGGGTGCGGAACCTCGCATACCCTCACTCACACGCAACTGCGATTTGGACAGTACCGCCTAGCATCAACAAGACCGGCTGTCCGTCTCCGACGCACCTCACGGAACTTGCGATATCCTTGAGTTCGCCTTCCTGGCGCATGGCACACGAGACGGCGCGACTACCCTCTGACATCATGCGGCGAAGCCCCTCCCTCGCTCGCCTCAAGCTGACGGACCTCCCGAATGTTGTCATGTTATCGGACCTTCTCGACTCGCTTCCATCCCCAAGCAACCTGCGATACCTCCACCTGTCCTTCGAGCTAGACCTCGATCCTTCTGGCCCAGCAAGCTGGTACATCGTCAACGAGGGCGATGAGGATGGCGTCACCGTCAGGGTCTCCCTCGCCTCAACGATTCGGCGGCTCTCGGGCCTTGTCAGCCTGACACTCGGCACCGACTGCTCCTGCTTCGACGAGGAGGCATTGGACGCCCTGCGTGCGCGGGAGCCGCTCTTACGACTCGAACTCGTCGAGGGTTATGGCGCATTTGAAGGACCAGACGCCATCCTGGACGGACTTATTGCGCTGGGGCCGAAGGCACCGAAGGAGCTCTGCCTCGAGCATGAGGAAGATGTGGAGGCGATGGACGGCCCGACGATGGCGGACCTCCTGCCAGACGGCGAGGAACTCGAGCTGCACGACTTCCCATGCGAGGAGGAGGTCTTCGGAGACTGGGTCATCCCGGAACGCCTTGAGGACATCAGCGACGTTTATCGAGCTATTGTGGAGCACTGCCGTCGAAGGGGAATCAAGCTGAGCGGCACAGTGATCAGCAGTTTGGCTGTGATGGATAGGCGGGACAGGGCGCGAGAGGAATGGGAAGAGCTGAGGGATGACTACTTTCGCAAGAGGGGCAGGTGGCAGAAGCGGCCGAGGTTCGGGGCGGGTGCAACGTAGCAATTAAGGCGGGAGGTGATGGCAATAGCAATACTCGGGCATCGAGCAAACAAGGAACCAATAGAGACGGAAACACGAAGGCGAGAGTGCTCGACAGGAAGGAGAAGCCACGGGGACCCGCTAGGCATCGTCTTCATCCTCGCTGCCCGCTTCCTCCTCCTCTTCCTCCTCCTCCTCCTCCTCCTCCTCCTCCTCCTCCCCCTCCTCCTGATCATCTACCTCTTCCTCCTCTAGGGCGGTGCTGGGCACATCAGGGACTGCGGAAAGCTCCTTGTTGTCTGCGGATGGAAGCAAAGGGAGGGTCAGAAGGCGCAGATGAACATACGAGCGCGAGACGCACCGATCGCAATGCTCCTGGTCTGGTTCGAGACCTTGTAGATGCCGACAAGGCGCGCCGCCAGCTCAAACATGTTCTGTGGGTGTCGTAGCGCTTGTCAGCGGTCTGCGGGAGGCTTGGATGCGCGCAGGAGAGCGAGAAAAGGGCGACACACGTTGCGGAGGGAAATAATGAGGAACTGGCTGAATACAGAGTGCGTCTTGATGTAGTTGGCCACAATGGAGACGTTCCTGAAGTCCAGGGCAGCGTCGATCTCGTCGAGGAAGTATAGCGGGGTCGGCTGGAGGTTGGAGGACAAAAAGGTCGTCAGTTCGGCTCTCCACCGTCTACAGCCTCGGCGCGGCGTGCATAGGGAACGCACCTTGTACGTGTGGAGCGCAAAGACGAGCGCGAGCGAACTCAGGGTCTTCTCGCCGCCCGAGAGGTTCGAGATGTTCTTCCAGCTCTTCTTCGGCGGCATGACCGAGAAAAGGATGCCTTCAGAGAAGGGATCTGCCGAATCGTAGAGCTCGAGTTCGGCGTTGCCGCCGAGGGTGATCATCTGCGGCGAAGGAAGCGGTCAGCCGCAGTCGCGAAAGTTCCCGAGTCGACCGGCGTACCTGGTACATCTCCTTGAGCTTGTTCGAGATGATGCCGAAGCCCTGCATGAACTGCACGAGGCGCTCATTGCGCAGCTCGGTGACCCGAGTCTTCGCACCGTCCCACTCCCTCGAGACGGCCTCGAACTCCTCGCCTCGTCTCCGGAACTCTTCTTCGCGCCGCTTGTACTCTTGCAGGACAGCGAGGTCGGCGTTGTTCTTCTCCAGTCGCTCTGCAGGCGTCGAGAAGTCAGCAAAGATCGGCGGCAAGAGGTGGAAGTGGCCTCGCCTTCGAGAAGCGCAATCTCGCCCTTCAACCGCTTGACGTCGATCTGCTCGATCTCCTCCGGCTCGAGCTGTCGCAGGACTTCCTCAACCTTCGGCGGTCGGTTGCCGTCCTCATCCTCCTCGTCGGCGTCGCCGAGCCTGGTGAGGAGGAAGGTCAGCAACGGAAAGGCCGCACGACTCCTCTGGAACGCACAGCTCGAACTCGGGCATCTCAAGCGAGCTGATCTTGGCCGTCCAGTGCTCAAAGATGCGCGTCGTCTCCTTGAGCAACTTCTCCTGCTCAGTATAGATCGTTCGAAGTTTGGCCTGCCGGAAGGAACAGTCAGTTTCGTTCTCTGCGGCGCCTAAACGAGAGCGCGTGCGCACCTCTGCCTTTTTGAACTCGATGATCGCCTCCTCCTGCTCGTCCAACTCGGCCTTGAGGCTGCCGAGCTCTTCGCGACCCTCCTCAACCTTGGCCTGCGCAGCCTCGACGGTCTGCCTGATCGGCTCCGCCTCTTCCTCCTTCTCGGCGAGCTGGCGCCGCAGGTCCTTCAGCTCGATCTCCAGCTCCTGCATCTTGGCGGTGTTGGACTCGATGGCCTTTGTCGCCTTGGCGTGGTCCTTCTCCGCCTTCGCCCGCTCGGTCTTCGCCTTGACGAGTCGCGACTCATTGTGGCGGATCTGGTCCTGCAGGTCAGAGACCTTAGCCTTCTGGCTACGGAGCTTGAGACCGCCGACCTCCTCGATCTTGGCTTGCAGAGCGGCGATCTTGTCCTCGAACTTGGCCGCCTTGCTGCGAAGCGACTCGAGCTCGCCTTCAAGCGTCGCGATGGCCTTCTCGAGCTGGGCGACGCGCTTGACGTCGCCGGCATCGGGCTTGCTCTGGCCGCTACGGTGCAAGCTAGTTAGCGGGTTGGCGGCAGGATGAAAAGTTCGGGGGACGCACCGAAGCTCGGCAAGCAGCTCCGCCTTTTGCGCGGCGTCCTGCTTGTTCGCCTCGAGATCCATCTCGGCCTTGGGGATCGAGGACTCGGCCTGAGCGAGCTGCTTCTCGAGAACCTTCAAGTCGGACTCCGCCTGCTTCGACTGCTCGACAGTTTGCTCAAGCTTGACAGTCGCCGTCTTTTCCTCCGACTCGAGCTTCGCGAGCTGTTGCGGCGAAACGTCGTCTGCGGCGAGGCGGGACGACATCTTGCCGCGAATTGGACGCGAGCCGCCGACTTGCGCGGCACCCGACTTCTCGGCGACGTTGCCGTCGAGCGTGACGACACGCCACCGCTGACCGTCAACCTTGCCGGTCGAGACAGGATGCGCAATGTCCCAGGACGGCGCAACGAGCGTGTCCTTCAAGACATGACGGAAGGCGGGAGCGTAGATGGCGTCTCTCGGCGTGACGAGGTCGAACAGGCGCTGCGTGCCCTGCGGCGTCTTGATGGGCGACAAGTCGCCCTTGCCGAAGCGGTCGAGCGCGATACAGGCGGCACGGCCGATATTGTGCTTGCGGAGGTGGTCGAAGACGGCCTCGGCCGTTTCACGAGTGTCGACGACGAGCGACTCCAGACCGGAAGCCGCAGCCGTAGAGACGGCGATGTCGTACTTGTCGTCGATTCGCCCGAGGTCGCCAAGGCGGCCATGGAAGCCGGGCAGACGGCCTTGCTCCTTGAGCTTGAGGACGGCAGACAGGACGTGGCCCTTGGACTCGCTCGCCTTCTGGCTCGCCTTGGCTTCGGCCGTCTTCTCGCGCGCGCTGTTGACGACGGCGCGGTGCTTCGCCTCGACCGTCTTCTCCTGCTGGACGCGCTGGCGGGCGTCTTCGATTTGGGCGAGGATATCCTTGCGGCCCTTCTGCAGCGTCTTGAGCTCGACAGCCTTCTCCTTCGCCGCCTCCTTGAGCTCCTCGATCTCCTTCTCAGTGCGCTCGATGTCGGCAGCGACCTGGGCGCTCTTGCCGCGGACGTCTTCGAGCTGCTGCGTCGCGATCTTGACCTCGTTCTGCTTCGCTTCGATCTGCTCCGTCCACGGCGCCAGGGACTTCTGGTGCTGCTCAATTTCCACCGAGAAGCCTTCGATCTTGTCTGAGAAGCGGCGCGAACCGGTCAGCGGAGCTGACAGTTTGGGATCAGCGGTGCAACGCACCTCGCAAGCTGTCCATGACCTTGGTCAACGCCGCCTGCTCCTCCTCCAGCTCGGCCTTGAGCTTGTCCTTTGAGCTGACGAGCTTCTCGAGGGTGTCGGCGTGGTCGCGGATGTCGGACTGCGCCTGCTGCGCTGCGTGCTTGTCCTGCAAGCGGCGAGGCGGTGTTAGCTTGTCTTTCTCGCGTGCACAGATCGGCTGAAGAGATGGCGCACCTCCTCGAGCGACTTCTTGAGCTTCGCGTACTTGGTGTCAGCGGCCTTCTTCTGCACGTTGAGCTGGACCTTCGCCTTCTCGAACGTCGCGAGCTCCTTGGCAAGCCCGTTCGCGGCGTCTTCAATTTCCTGCGAAGCCCGGTAAGTATTGTCAGCTCCGTCTCACCCTTGACGAACGACCGGCACGCACCTTGAGGTTCTTCTTCGTCACCTCGTACTGCTCGACGCCCTGATCGTACCGCTCGCGATCGCTCTTCTGGCGCTCCATCTCGGCGTCCAGCTCGGCCTTGGCCTCGGCGACTTGCTGCTCGTACACGACGCGGTCGGCGCCGGCTTGGTGCGCGTGGCGCTGGTAGAGCTGGTTCTGAAGCGAGACGAGCGTGAGCTGGTCGTGGAGGTAGGCGTCGGCGGCTTTCTTGCGGGACTGTGAGCGGCGGAAGACACTTCAGCTCGTTTCGGTCGGCTCAGCGCGAAAGCGAGACGCACCTCGAGCGCGCCCTTCTCCTTCTCAACGAGCTTAACTCGGTTCATCTGCACGGCCCGCTCGTCGCCCAATCTCTCAACGTCGACCGACGCCTCCTCAATGAGCGGCTTGTACTTGGCCGTGCCGATGATGTCCTCGAGGTACTCGAGCAGGCCTTCCTCGTGGTCGTTCGCGCCCTTCGGCTTCATCTGCGCGATCGACTCGACCTCTCCCTGCGAAGACGAGTACCTCAGCATCAGTACGTGTCGTCCGCAGCAGTAGATCAGGACCAAGGAGGAGAACGCCGGCGCACCTGAAGGATCAGGAACCTGTTGTGCGTCAAGTCGATACCCTTGCCGAGCAACAACTGCTTGACCTCTCCCGGCGTCGCATTCTTGCCGTTGACGGTGTAGCGCGTCGAATTGTCGCGGCGAACGGTGCGGGCGACGACGAGTTGCGAGTGAGGAACGACGGAGAAGTCGTCGCGGGAAGTGGGCTGCGAGATGCGCGCGAGCCGTCAGACGAGAGAGATAGAGAAGCCGGGAAGATAGAAAGGCGCACCGAATCGACAATCTCGCGGAACCAGACCTCGACAGTCGCAAAGTCGCACCCTCCCGCCGCCGCATAACTCGGCACCTTCCTCGCCGTCTTCTTCCCCTTGGCTTTACCCTTCCCCTTGCGCTTCCTCATCTCGACCTCCTCCTCCGAGTCGTATTCCTCAGGATTGAAGAACCCATCTTCGTCGTCCTCGTCTGCATCTCCCTCCGGCGCAAGAGCGGCTTCCGCGCCACTCGCAACGCCCGAGTTGTGAATTAGCTCGGAGAACTTGCCTTGACGCATCTTGGTCGCGCGGAAACCAAAGACGAAGAGCAAGGCGTCGATCGTGTTGGATTTGCCAGACCCGTTCGGGCCGACGATGGCGGAGAAAGCCTGCGCGTGGACGAACACCGTCAAATCAGCCGCACCGCAACGAGGAACGTCAACAGCGGCAAGAGGACGCTCGTCACGCACCTTGTGGAACGGCCCGATCGTGTTCCTCCCCTTGTAACTCTTGAAGTTCTCGAGAACAAGCTGGTGAATGACCAGCCTCGGCTTGCCCATAAGCTCCTTCGCGCGCTCGGCAGCCTGCGCAGCATGGTCGATAGCGGCCTGGCGAGCGATTGAGGCGAGCGCTGAGGCGGTGAGGGCGGTAGGAGGGGCGGGCTTGGCAGGTGCGACGGGGGCGGGACCGGGTGCTACGACGGGTTCGGCGGGCTCGGCGGGTGTTGGGGTAGTCGAGCGAGAGCGTGGCGTGGCTGAAGGAGCGGGCGAGGGCGGTGCGACCTGCTGGGCGGCGGCGGAAGCAGCCGGCTGTGCGAGCTCGTCTTCCTCGTCCGCGTCGGACTGGACGACAGCGCGACGCTTGCCCTTCGCCTTAGACTTGGTCGTGGCAGGAGGCTGAGGCGTCTCCTCTCTGTCCCCGTCATCCTCGTCCTCCTGCGCCGTCTGCTCCTCCTCGTCGTTCTCCTCTTCGGCAGCTGAAGACTCGGGCTCGGGAGTAGGGAGGACAGGTTGCTTGACGGGTGAGGCGGGCGCGAGCGAGACGCGTTTCTTGCGCTTCGAGGCGGAGACGCGAGGCTTGACTTCCTCTTCCTCCTCTTCTTCCGTTTCGTCTTGGCCCTCCTGCTGCTCGGCCTCGTCCTCCTCGTCGTCTTCGTCGACGGCAGGAGTAGCAGGCGGGGAGAGCGGTGCGGCGGGCTGTTCGGGCGTCGAAGCCTTCTTGCCGCGAGTCGAGCGGGCGGCAGTGGCCGTCGAGCGAGAGGTGCGTGACGAGCGCGCCGAACGAGCCCTGACCGGTTCCTCCTCCTCTTCCTCCTCGTGATCCTCGTGCTCGTCGTCGGACGCAGCGGTCGAGACGGTGTCCTCCCGTACATTCCTCCTCCTCGAAGTTGCCGTAGCACTCGCCGGTGCGCGCCTCGTCCTGCCCGTCGCGGGTTCCTGCTTCACTGCTCGTGCACCGCGAACTGCCGCCCCGCGCTTCGGCTTGACAGGCTCGCTGTCCTCGTCCTCGTCCTCCTCCTCTGTCGCGTCTCCCTCGGGTCCCACGTTCTCCCCCTCGCTGTCCTCGGTCTCCTCCTCGTCCTCCTCGGTAGCAGCCGTACTAGCCTCGCTGACCCTCTTCCTCGTCGCCCTACGCGATGCGGCAGCCGCGAGTGCCTGCTTGTGTTTGTTGGTTGATGAGGACGAGCGGGAGGAACGGGAGGATGCGGCGGGTTGGGCGTTCGTGTCGTGCTGTTCTAGCGGTTGTTTGCGACGCGGCGGCATCGCTCGTGTAGCCTGGAGCGTGCAAGCGAGATAGCAAGGAGGAGAGAGGACGCGTCTTCATCAGGAGAGGGGAGGAATTCGCCGCACGTGACGGCAAAACCGCTCGCCAGGACTCGGTGTAAGCTGCAATGGCGTTAACCTATGCTTCAGAGCGTCATATAGGCCGCCACCTTGCCAAAGAAGCGAGCGAGGCGACGTACTCCTCCTCCCTGGCGAACTTCATCTCTTCGACTCTCTCACACCGACTGTGACTCGCCTGATTCGATGGCTGACCCACACACAGAGCCAAAGCTTCTGCGGCGACCAGCTTGGCAGCTCACCGCGCCCCGCCTGCTCATTCTCTCGCTCCTATTCCACCTCGTCTTTGTCCGGAGCATCTTCGACGTCTACTTCTCCTCGCCGGTCGTGCAGGTTTCGGACAGGTACGCGGTGACGCATGAGGATGGGCGAGGGCTGGCAAAGCGCGTCGTGCTGTTCGTCGGTCAGTCTCGTCTCGCTTGACCTCGACCCCACATGCAAGCATTCGTCGAGGCAAAGGGCTTCGACAGCGTTGCTTGGTGCAGTCCTCCGATGCTGACGGTCTCCGTGATTGTTCAGGCGACGGCCTACGAGCCGACAAGCTCTTCCAGACGTACCCCAATCCGCCATTCCCTTCCTCCGACCCTCCTCCTTCGCCTGTTCCCTCTCCTCACGCGCTCATCCCGCCGTCTTCCTCCTTCGATGACGAGCTCACTACTCCCGCACCCTTCATTCGCTCACTAATTCAGTCTGGCCAGGCGCAGTGGGGCGTGTCGCACACTCGCGTTCCAACGGAAAGTCGACCGGGACATGTTGCGCTCATTGGAGGGATGTACGAGGACGTGTCGGCTGTGACGCGAGGATGGACGACGGTGCGCTCTGACGCTGCAGCCAGGTAGTTCTCGAGCTGACCGGCTGTCCGCGCGCAGAACCCCGTTCCGTTCGACTCGGTCTTCAACCAGTCCTCGCACGCCTTCACCTTCGGCTCGCCCGACATCCTCCCAATGTTCGCCCTCGGGGCTTCGGATCCCCACCGCGTTGCAACCTTCAGCTACGACGAGGATGCGGAGGACTTTACCTCCGACGCCGTTCACCTCGACCTCTGGGTTCTCGACCAGCTCCCGTCGCTCCTTCAGAACGCTTCGTTCAACCCGGCGCTGAAAGCAAAACTCGATGCGCCAGGTGTGGTCTTCTTCGAACACCTCCTCGGCCTCGACACAACAGGCCACTCGTACCGACCCCACGGCCCCGAGTACCACCGCAACATCCGAGTCGTCGACTATGTCGTTTCGCGGACTGTCGAGCTCTTGTCGGAGTACTACGGGGACGACGGGGAGACGGCGTTTGTCTTTACGGCGGATCATGGGATGAGCAGTTTGGGGAATCATGGAGATGGGCACCCGGATAATACGAGGACGCCGCTGGTGGTTTGGGGAAAGGGTGTGAGGAGGCGAGAGTACTGGGAGGAGCCGACGAGGCACGATGAATACTCGGCGAGTTGGGGTCTGAAGGGTGTCAGGCGGGACGTTGAGCAGGCGGATATTGCGGTTCTCATGGTGCGTGTCGCGCCTCCTCAGCGCGCATACGACAGCTGACGGGGCGATCTCGCAGGCTGTCCTCGCAGGCGTCCCGATTCCGGCTAATTCGGCCGGCCGCCTGCCGCTCGAATACCTCGACGCCTCACCCTCGTTCCGCGCGCGAGCGGCCTTCGCGAACGCGCAGCAACTGCTCGCCGAGGCAGAAGCTAAGAGCGGTGCGTCTGGCTGTGTCATCTGAACGAATCGGTCGCTGACGTCAAGGCGAGCAGAGCTGAAACGCCGGCATGCTCTCTCGTTCCGCCCCTTCCCTGAACTTGTCGACTCACCCGCGCATGGCTATCTCTCTCCATCGTCGCATCGAAGGGACATTCAGCGGCTCATTGACGAGGGCGAGTACCTTGAGGCGGAAAAGCGCAGCGTTGAGCTGGGCGAGATCGCGTTGAGGGCGTCAAGTTACTTCCAAAAGTGTGTTGCTTGTCCCGCTCGAAGAGCTCAGACTGACTTTCCCCGCGCAGATACGACTGGCTGATGCTGCGAACGGTCGTCACGATCGGCTACCTCAGCTTCATGCTCCTCACCGCCCACTCGATCCTCTCTTCCTCCGCGGCGCCTTCCTCCCCATCCCGCCTCACCGTCCTCCCTCTTCTCGCCTTTCTCGCTCTCTCCCTACGCTTCGCCATCGAGCACGCTCCTCTTTCCTACTACCTCTACGCCTTCTTCCCTTCGCTCTTCACCTTCCTCGCCCTCCGCAACCCTTCCCCACTTCTCTCGCTCCTCCACCCTCCGACCTCCGGCATTCCCCTTTCTCATCGTCTAGCAGGCGGCCTCTCCTCCATCCTCATTCTCGAAACGATGGCTTACGGGTACACCTCCCGCCGCGCCTTCGCCCTCATCGCGCTCGCAATGGGCTTCATCTGGCCTCTCACGCTCGACGGACGGTGGAGGAAGGAGAATGGCGGGCTTGTAAGAGGATGGGTGGCGGCGATGGGCGTATTAGCCGTCTTTCCGGTGTTACCGGTCGAGAAGGGTGAGGATCTGAGGGTCGTGTGAGTCTTCCTGCGTCGACGTCGGCCGCAGCAAGCCTTGCTAATCGTCTCTTGCGCAGCTCGGCGGGTGCAGCGCTCATCTGCAAATTGGGTCTCGTCGCGATCCGCTCGCTGAGACGATTAGACTCGCCGACCTGGACTCGGACAAGGCGGTTCTTGCTGGCCGAGGTGCGCTCGTCTCCTCGCTACGTCGCCGAGATGATGCTGATACGCCACAATAGATCGCCTTGACCGTCGCCTGCACCGCTGTGACTTGCTCATCGGCGCTGAGTCTGCAACGCAAGGAGGGTCTGCCGGCGCTGAACCAGTATATGGGCTGGGTCATCCTTGGTCAGCTGCATTCCGAGTCTCACTCGACTTCAAGCTGACCTTGTGCACACGCAGTGGCCTCCTCTGTCCTCCCAATCCTTCACGGCCGCCCGCACGGTCAGCCGCCTCTCGAGCGCCTCTCGGTCCTCCTCTTCGCCTTCGGACCGGCATTCACCATCCTCTCGCTCTCGTACGAAGCGCTCTTCTATGCATGCTTCTGCCTCGCGTTGGTCTCGTGGATGAAAATGGAGGCGAGCTTGGCGCGAGCGGAGGGGAAGAAGGAGGACGAGGGTATGGGCCTGAAGCATGTCAGGATTAGTCTGTTCTTCCTCGCTTTCCTGCACCTCGGCTTCTTCGGATGCGGCAACGTCGCGAGTATCAGCTCGGTGCGTGCAGCGACCTCTCACCGTGCGAGTACGTTGCTGACGAGGCGATATCCGACAGTTCTACCTCGAGCCCGTCTATCGCCTGATGACGGTCTTTGCACCGTTCCCGATGGTGCGCTCCAGAGTCTTCCAGCTTTGTAGCTCGCTCACCGACGCGGTTGTCCTTCAGGGCGCACTCCTACTTTTCAAGCTGCTCATCCCCTTTGTCGCCCTATCGGCCGTCTCCAGCGCGATCAACCACCATCTCCGCCTCCCTCCTCTTTCCCTCTTCCTCGTCGGCTCGATTCTCTCCGAGATTCTGACGATCAACGTGCGTCCGCCTCATCCACCGCTCTCCTCTCCGCTGACTCTCGCTTCCGCAGTTCTTCTTCCGCGTCAACGATACCGGCTCGTGGCTCGAAATTGGCAGCTCCATCACGAACTTCGTCATCTGTTCGCTCATCGGGTTGTTCAGCTCGGCGCTTCTGGCGGGCGGAGAGGGGTTGCTCAAGGGGACGGCGGTGGGTGTGTAGACTGTCTAGACGGCAATGCCTATAGATTGCAAAAGGTACATCACAGGAGGGGCTCAAGTTTGTCCCACGAGACCTCAGCCTTGCAGTCGGATCCTTGTCCCGCCGCCTCAAGACGCTCATCCTCGTGCCCTTTTTCCACCGACTCTTCTGGCTCCTCCGGCTCCTCCAGCTCTCCTGACACTTCCTCCTCATCTGAGGGACCCGCTTCTTCCCACTCATCCTCATCATCCTCGTGTTCCCCGTAATACGCCTCCGAAGAGCGGCAGCTGCAGTCGCGGTAGTATTTCGACCAGTCTCGCCGTATTTCATAACGTTCCTGCTCATCCTCCCACACTTCCATGACTTCGAACGAATCAATGATAGCTCCGCATACCGCCGTGCTGTGCGAGCCTGCGAGTTTGACGATATCGGCGTAGATGCCAAGTCTCGCGTCGTGCAGCCAGTCCGGAAAAATCCAGTTCTGGTAGAACCAGCTGAACGACGGAAAGTCGTTGCGGCAGCACACATACAGGTTGTCAATCCTGTCGCCTATGGCTGCTGGTTCCTCCTGATCCAGCTTCAGTCGGCGCGGGAACGACGTATCCAAGCGTTCCAAGCCAACGAGAACGTCGTCAGGTTCTTCTCCATAGCCCGGCAGAAAGTGGACAAGTTGAAGCGGTTCGCGAGCCTTCAGGGCTGTGATCGTGTCGTCGTCGAAGACCAGGCAGAACGCGCCGACGCTCAATTCTTGGAGGTCCGTGAGAACTTGAATGTATGGCGCCAGGGAGATGCCGTCTTCGGGCAAAGGTTCATGGCCTTGGGAGAATGAGAGGTGGAAGCGTCGAAGGAGCTGAGGATGCGGGAGAGCGCCAATCAAGGTTTGTAGGATTGATGGGTGGGGGACATGGTGAAGACCGAGATGAGTGAGGGAGTGGCAGTTGGAGACGATGCCGGCGAGCAGTGTGATGGCTGGGTTGGTGAGGGTATGAAGACTCAGGACCAGCGCGTACAGACGGTTTGAGGAAACGTCAATCGGGCGTTCCGTAGATTCTAGAGGAGGACCTGTGCTGCCTGTGCTTGGCAGCTCGTAACAGCCCAAGTCGAGCGCCTCGAGGTCGGGATGAGATACGAGGATGCGTGCCACAAGGGCAATCTGGTTCGGGAGGCAGGGAGCGCGCGGTGCACGAAGGATGGCGAGATTCGGCAAGAAGGCGGGAGTTCTAGCCATCAAGAGTATCTGAGCCTGGAGGTCGTCCCACTTTGCGCCTTCGAAGCTAACGCGCCGCAGGTTCATCATCTGGCTGCACAAGCCAGCCAGGGCTGCCCCTGCGCCAAGCGGGATCTGGCAGCGTTCATCAGCGTGAACTGTCAACTCCTTGAAGGACAGAGCGAGCGCCGGCCTCCCTTGCACCACGGAAGCGAACCGGAAGGGCCATTTGGCGCGTAACGTCAGGCGTTGCGATCGCATGCGTTCGTAGCTAGACCGTAAGCGATGGCAGGGCGCATAGCGCCGGTACTTAGGCAGGTCTCGCCACGCCAATTCGATGATTTCGTCGAGAAGCTCGTCTGGGAGGTGTAGAAGGGAGGTCGGGCCTGCGGGAGGAGATTTGGTTGACCCGACGTCCGCCTGTGGGAGGATGCTTGTGAGCTGGGGCAGAGTGATACAATTCGAAGCGTCTACGCACCCCTATGTCGTCATCCAATGGAGCTGGGAGCGCTGTCGCCGCGTGCGGTTCAGACGGGGACGGGATGGGACAACCGCGGTGGGAGTCGCTCGAGGCGGCGCAGCAAGCATTCTCGACCATCAGCAACCCTGTAGAGCCCCAGTCACGGCCGCAGAACACCCAGCCTGAGGGTGACAGCGTCGCCGTCGTCGTGGTAGGAGGTCAACCCACTGCGGTTCATCCGTTCCCGCACCGCTCGCCTGCGATGGACAGGTTCCAGCGGCTGCACGCTTACTTGGAGTCTACGCTCGCGAATCCGCCGTCCCAGCCAGACCCGGCGGTCCTCTCGCGCCTGCAACTCAAGCTCGAACGGGCACGACTCGCCTTCATCGACCTCCTCGACACACCGCCCAAGGATGCCAAGCAGCGCGAGCAGCTAAACAAGGGTGCGCTCCTAAGCTCTGTACTGGTCGCGCAGGTCTCCCGAGCTGACGCGGCTTCGTTGCGACGTCCTCAAACACAGGCTCGTTCACCTACGTCGCGACCGGTTCGTCTTACCCTGCAGGGCCTGCGCTCGTCAAAGACATCCTTTTCCTCTCCGACTCGCTCAATGCGTCGGAAGAGCTGTGCGCGTCGCTCGTCGCCTACGGCATCAACGCGAAGCCTCGGAGCGGTCAAGGACGGGCGGAGAGCGGTCTCGTCGTCTGGCTCGACGAGCGTGCGTCGCTGTTGCTCTGCTTGCAGGCAATCTGGCGAGGAGCGCTGTCGGCGGACGAGCGCCTCGCGGCATCGGGGATACAGCGGGTGCTTGAGCGGGAAGTCGAGGAGTTGACGCGCGGACGAGGTGCGGAAGTGTCGCTTGGTGGAGCAGGAGGAGGTAAAGCGAAGGGCTCGTGGGTGGAGAAGCTCATCCGGTCACTCGACGAATGCAAGGCGCAGGCGGACAGGTTGCGCGCGTCCCTTCGTGGTCCCGCGCCTTCCGTCGGCGCTCTCGTCCCGGCGGGTCAGACGCCGTCGTTCCCCGACGAGGTGACTGAGATGCGTGTCCAGCGGTACGAGGAGGAGCGAAGATTGATCGGCCAGCTTCTCTTCCTCATCGGTGCCGGCCGCAACATGTCCAAGGACGACGTTCAGCTCCTCGTCCGCCAACTCTCCTCGACTCCCGTCACCGATGGAGCCGCCGTCTACGTCCTCGTCGCCCTCCTCGCCGCTCTCGACACCTCTACCGACGCCGCCGCCCAGCAAGCCTACCCCCTCTTCTCCGACTCCGCCTTCGTCTCGCGCATCAAGTCCGACCTCGCTTCGAACTGGACCGTCCCGCAACTCAAGGCCGTCGTCCAGCTGCAGTGGTCGATCTTCCTCGACACTGCCGCCCGCCATGCCCCCAACTTTGAAGCCGACGGAGGCGAGCTTGTCGACAGCTTGACCTGGCAGGCGGTGGATGCCGGCGTCTTCCCTTTCCTTGGCCGCTCCGTGCTCGCCTTCAAGCGGGATGAGGAGATGGCTGAGGTTTGGGGCGGTATCGGCGCGGATGTGCAGCCACTCGGCGGAGACGCGGTTGTCGACCCGTGGTTCCAGGACTACATCGTCGAGCAGGTCGAGTTGTTGGCGCTTGAGGTTATCTCCAACCGCATCTCGATCTTGCGAAAACTCCGCAATCGCGAGGAGGACGTCGTCTCGACCTCGCATCGCGGCGGCGGTCTGCGTGCATCTCGAGGCGTAGCCGACAGCCAGCCGCCGCAGCCTCGACACGACCTCGAAGCCTTCTTCCTCCTCGTGGCGACGATTTACCGGCACAACCCCGATGGCGGCCTCAAATTCTGGGAAGAGGAGACGACCGAGCCGTCGACGTCGGCAGTGGTGCACAACCCGATGGCGAGCCGACTGTCGGCATTCTTGCGATGGGGCAGCGAATGTCGACCGCCCGCGATGATGCGCGCGTACTACGAGATGGTCGCCGCTCTCGCGACCGGTCCTCGTAGCGCGACGTACGCTTTCGAGTTTCTCTCGGCCGGCGGCGCTCTCGACGGATCCTCGGCGCCCTCGTCGACATGTTCCTGGGCTGCACTCTTCGGCGCTCTCGAGTTCTACCTCAATAATCTTCCCGACCGACCACTCGAAGCGGGCCCGAACGCAGAGGGCGCCATGGGCGAGATGCCGCCCGAGGAAGTCCCGCTCCTCCGCTCGTTCGTCCGCCTCCTCCGCCAAGTCGTCGCCTTCTCCGACGTCGCACGCGCCACCCTCCACGACAACCAGCGCTACCGCCCCATCGTCACCCTCTTTGCCCTCACCGGTCGCTCGGTCCCCATCGATCTCAAGGCGACACTGCTCTACGCCATCGAGGCGTTCGCACGGCCAGGTGGATCGTTCGGTGTCGAGATCGCACGCAAGACGTGGGCAGCGCTCGAGCAGAGTCAGATCCTGCCGACTTGGGCGAGTGCGGAGGGTCGCGACGCGCGAAGTGGCGCAGGCTTTGCCAGCCGGTCGCCGTCGAAGCCGCTGATGCGCGGACCCGAGCCGTTGACGCTCGAGGGAGGGATCCTGACGGAGCTCGAGGAGGTCGAGGCGCCGAACCGGGTCTTCCCCGAGTCGACTGCGTTTGTCAAGCTACTCTGCACCCTCATGCATACGCCTTCGACTCTCGAGCCCATCCGCCGCGGCGTCGAGCTTGACATCCACACCATTCCCGACAACCTCGGTGCGCCCAATCGTGCGCCAGGCGTGGACCCGTACGTCAAGTTCGTCGTCGAGGATGTTCTGCTGAAGGCGGGCGAGCGGGAGTATGCCGATCCGAAGGAGCGATGGCGGGTCACCGACGTCTGCCTGGCCTTCGTCGAGCGATGCTTGGCGAGCTTCGACCTCGGGCCGTTCCTCGCATGGGTCGCGAACGGCGGACGCTCAACTGCGGCAGGCGGCCTGTCTCCCTTGCAGCACCTCGCTCAACACCCCGGCTTCGACATCCTCTCTCGCATCCTCGGCAGCACTCCCCTCCTCGAGACGATCCTCACAATCGTCACCGCCGGCTACGACTCGATTCGCAATAACCTCGCCGGGACGCCCCTCTTCACACGCTGCATGCTTCGCTGCCTCCGCATCATCCGCCGCACGCTCGACATCCAGGCGCCTTTCCTTGAGGTCGCTTTGCCAGCGCTCGCCGACAGCAACGTCCACATCCCGCAGGACAAGCTCGCGAGGCTTAAAACGCTTACGCCAGTCGACCAGTCCTTCCTCTACCACTCTGAAGTCATCGTCCAGATAGCCCTGCTGGTCGCATGCGAGGAGGATGACGAGATCGCCCTCCTCGCAGTCCAGATTCTCGCCATCGTCGCCGAGTCGCCCTTCTTCGATGTCCAGCAGCGGTTCCCGGAACAGTCGCGGACGAAGCTGAACCGCCTCGTTGGGCTGCTTCAAGCGTCACCCGAAACGTTGCGGATCCAGGAGGCGTTCGTCCAGCGGCTCGAGGAGGATGTGCCCGAATCGGAGCTCGAGTCTCCGGAGTGGGAGGGACCAGTCGGAGACGAGTCAATCGAGGAGGTCAAGGAGGAGAACCCGGGCGCATTGCGTCGTGCCATCCGCACCGCAATCCTCGACCTCTTGCTCGCCAACACACGACAAGAACGGACAGCGCCAAACGTCGCCCACCTTCTCCTCGGCTTCAATCTGCAGGGCAGGCCGGAGGAGATGGAGATTGATGACCCCGAGGCGGCCGACACGGTCAAGACGAGCTTGCATGTGATCCTCGACTTGTTGGCGCGGAACGTCTCTAGCGATGAGGGCGAACAGCAGGTGTGTTTGAGCGGCTCGTTAATTTTCCGCAGTCGCGCTGACCGAATCAATCTTTACAGGTCTCGCTCCTCGTCCGGCATCCTTCCCTCGCCTCGCAGTGTTACCGCCTCGTCCGCCAACTCTGCCTCCAGCCCTACACCTCCGCCGTCGTATCCCGCTACCTCCGCAACCGCGAGCAGTTCTTCCTCCGCCAAACCCTCGCCCTCCCCTTCTCCATCTCTCCCGCTTCGCAAGGTGCCATCGGCGGCGTCCAGTACGCGGACGGCAAGCAGGTTGTCTCGTCGTGCGCGGCCGTCTGCGCCGTCCTCCAGGCTGAGGGCTGGCTGCTCGACTCTTCGGCACTCGAGCTCAGCGTCCTCGCGACCGGCAACGACACTCGTCGCGCCGGTGAGCTCATCGCAGCACTCTTCGAGAACCCGAGCGCCATAGACGACGATGTTCCGGCGTTCCTTGAGCAGGACGGCGGTCTCGAGCAGGCCCTGCCACGCATGCTCGAGATCTTCCACTCCTTCGACTTTGCCTGGCACGACTCGATTGCGCCCAACGAGCACCGCCTGAACCTCTTCGCCGAGCTCCGCTTCGACTCGTGCCTCAAGCGGAACAGCACCGGCTGCGAGACGTACGACTTCGGCGCGCTTCTGGCGCTCCTTGGCGCGGCTCGTCGGGAACTGCAGAACCGTGGCCTGCTCAACACGCCGCAGCAGCAGGAGGAAGCGAAGAAGGTGACGCGCGCGATTGTCGAGACGCTCGTTGTGGAGAACCACCGCCGGGAAATCCAGTTTGCCCGCTACCAGGCCCTCAAGTCGTGGCGCAACCTTCTCGACATCGTCCTCACAAAGGCGTTCCACCTTCTGCCCGCCGATAGCCGACACTCCCTTCTCCTCGACCTCATGAACGCCATTCTCCCGCCTTTGGCCGCAAGCGAAGTCGACGCGTCGATCAGCGAGCTTCTCAGCGGTGCGGCGGTGCTTCTGGCGACGAAGCTGCGCGATGAAGGTCTCGGCATCCTCTTCGTCGAGTCTGGCGAGACCGTGCAATCGGTCCCTCCCGAGCGCCTGCATTCGATCCTGCGGGCGGTCCTGCAAGCGATCATCCAGCCTGGCGTCTCTCCCGTCGTTCGCGGGAACCTCTACGCCGTCCTCCTCAACTACATCCAGTACTCTGCCAAGGTCGCCGCTGTCTCTCCCGCTCTCGCACGCAACCTCGACGACGGCGCCAGCGTCGCTTCGAGCGCCAACGACGACCTCCTGTCCCTCGATGGCATGTCGACGCTGGGCAGCGCAACTGGCCGACGATCGAGCCGCCGCAACGTCCTCGAGCACGGCAACTTTGCCATCTTCGCTTCCGCACTCGAGCGACTGCTCCCGGTTGTCTGCCGCGACGCCGCCGTCGGGCACGAGGTATGGCGAACGGTCGCCTTCACGGTCCTCGACTCGCTTGCTGGCATTGCGGAACAGGCGCGCGCGACGAGCAAGGTCCTCGGGATCTTGACGAAGCAGGGGTGCCTCCAGAATTTTGTTGCGTCGCTCAAGGACGCCGAGGCAGACCTGCAGGCCACGCTTCAGCCCGACCCTCGTGAGTGCAGAAACGCTTCCTCTTGAACATGGGGAGCTGACGTCTCTCCTCTCAGCTTCGCTCAACGCGCTGTACGTCTATGAGGCGCAAATGTCCTTCCTCATCCGCCTCGCGTCGACTCGAGAAGGTGCCGAGAAGCTGCTTGGCGCAGAGCTGCTCAACCGCCTGGCCGATTGCGAGTACCTCGGTGCTCGTCCGCTTGCCGACGCGTCCGCCATGGGTACGTTCCGATCGACCTGGCCTGTCTCGCTTCCTGTTGACGATGTCGCCCGCAGACTTCGAAGGCTTCCTCCCGCCTGCGACCGAGCGACACCACCAGCTTCTCCTCCCCGCCCTTCAGCTCGTCGTCAACACGCTCGTCTCATTCGGTTCCGAAACCTCGGTCGCGACGCGCCAAGCACTCGCCTTCATTGCCGGCCAGCGCGAGAACCTCCTCATTGCGCTCAAGGACTGCGCGGCGAACCAGACGGTGTTGCTGTTGCGCGAGGCGCACCTCATCGTCACGTTGCTCAGCATTGTCCTCCCGACCGTGTCGGATGATGACCTGGTGCGTCTTCCGCGCAACCTTCATGGTCCAGTACTGACAGACCCGTCCGCAGACCACACTGTCATCCTTCGGCGGTCTCAACTCGGCGCTTCTCGCCCTGTCCGCCAAGGTCTGCGGTCCGCAAGACTGGGTCTCGCGCGTCCTGCCCAGCAACGACGTCGAACGCGACGAAGACCAGACGCTCGTCCTCTCGCTGCGGAACAACGGCACCGTCTTCAGCGACAAGGTCGACACGCTTGTCGAGTCGCTCGAGGCCGCGCTCTTGACGTACCAGAGCGTCTCGACGCGCAAGCGGGCAGGGACGAACGCCTTCCGTCCTGTTCTCCTCCCGACGCTCAAGTACGGCGAGAACAGCGCTTCGGGCCAGTCGCTCGGATCGATGGGCGCCTTCGTCCGCGATACGACGCAGGTCCTCGAAGCGCGCTTGCAGGAGCTTGACACGCTCGCTGACTTGCTCGACGGGTTTGAGGGCAAGCCGCTTGACGAGGTTGAGGAGATGTTTGAGTTCCCGAGGGAGGAGGACGAGAGTGAGGCCGACAGGAGAGGCAAGATTGGGCAGGAGTTGCAGGCGCTCCAGGCCAAGTGCCGTCTCAAGCTGCACTCGTCCCTCCGTGCGTTTGACGTATCTCTCACTCTCATCTGGCAGTATGCTGATGTGGCGACGCTCCCGCAGACCTCCTCGAACTCGCTCTCGCGCTCTACCACCTTCACGTCACCTTCTTCCTCGACCCGGAACGCGCCTCGCAAGACGGCACGGGCCGACCGGACGTCGGTCTCGGGCTCGCCGAGTCGCTCAAGGCGCGGCGCGACCCGAATGCGGCGCTTAGCATCAGCCAGTTCGACTTGCCGACGCTGCGGGAGGACTTGGCGGAGGACTTTGCGCGCGTTGCGGACAAGCTCACCGGCTTGCAGTTCGTGCGTACACCATCTATGTCCTTCTGTGTGTTCGCGCTGACTCTCGCTGCGCCTGCAGAGCCAGAAGAACGTCGGTTCGTCGTGGAGGCACCGCGAGGCGTACGTCGGCGTGGTGGTTCGGCGGTTGCAGGAGCTGCTCCGCCTCGGTGGCGCGGACAACGAGTAAAAGACTGCGCTTGTATTGACGTTGTGCAAGTAGTAGTTCTGCTTCGTGTCGACTGGAGCGAGATGTCACCTCAGCTTGGTCCGGGACGAGCGAGCGGGTCTGTCTGCGAACACTCGGTTCGACCGCACCGGCTGCTTCGCTCACAAGTTAGATCAGCTCACACTTAGCTCTTATACCGCCTATCCAACTCTCGTACCCGCCCGTTGCGCCGTTGTCGAGTGTCACCCCGACTCGCCTCTTCATCACCCCACCGACCACTCTCGCCCTTCACACACTCCAGAACCCGCCAGACTCGCACGCCATGGTCCCTATTCCAGTCTGGGAGCGCCCCGAAGTCAAGACCTACGACCCCGAGGCCAAGACGGACGGACCTTTGCCGACTGAGCTGCCTGAGACGGCACAGTCGTCGACCAACGTCAGCGGGCGGTGGTGGAAGACCGAGCACAAAGCGACTACGAGGGTGCAGTCGGGCAAGAAGGCGCCGCAGCAGCTGGATAAGGCGTGGAAGCAGCGCGAGGAGCGGAGGAAGCGCGATGAGGCGATCAAGAAGCTCGAGCGGTGCGTTCTGCTCGCTCAGGGTACTGTCTGACCGCCTACTGACCTCATTCGACACTCGCAGGGAACTGAAACAGGAGAAGGAAGACGAGGCGGACCGGAAGAAGCGCATCAACCTCGAGCGCCGCGAGAAGGAGGCCGAGAAGAAGCGGCTGGCAGAGATGGCTGCGAGGGTGCGTACTGCTGCTCAGTCAGCCCGCTGAGCCCGCGCTGATATCCGCTTCTCGTTTTCTGCGCAGATGAGCGCGAAGAAGCTTCAGCGGTCCGTTTCCTCCCTTCTCCTGGACTTGCTCTTGCGCTTCCGAACTCACAAGCCATGTACTCCCAGGATGAAGAAGCGTCTCGGCCGCAGCAAGAAGGTTAGCGGCTGAACTCGCCGTCCCTCCACTCTTCCTCTCTCTTCCCTCTCTTCGCATCTTTCCAGGCGCTTTCCTTGTTGTTCGGTCTTTCGGTCGGGCGTCTTGACATGCTGTAAAGTATCGCATTCGCATCGCGTCGAAGGGGTGTCGCAGCGAGAGTTGCACAAAATAATCCGGCCTTTCTATCTCCCCCCGCTCCGCTCTTGCCCGACCATGTCGCCGCGTCCCGCGCCACCTTGTCACATCCCAGCAGCCACCACTGTCCGCCCTACCACGCCGACATCGGCTGCGCCTGCTGAGCCGGCTGCCACAACCCGTTGTTCTGGTTCGTCGTACCTTGCTGCTGCGGCCAGCCCGCGACTTGCGATCCAGCCGGCATGGTCGACTGTGCAGTAGGGAAGGGGAACGCAGACTGAGGCGGCGATGTGGGCGAGCTAAGCGCGTCGATGGACGAGGCGAACGAGAGGAGGCTGTCGCCGACGCTTTCGAGACGAGCAGTCGCGATTGAGACGACACTTGTCGCTGCTGACTCGATGTCGGGAGTTTCGAGGTCGTCGGTCGGCGAGGCCGAGACGACAGGCGGGGTCGTCGGCGATGGGGACGAGGGGGACGAGGGAGACGAGTCGTCGGGCGAGAGGACGGCTGCGGCCCAGTCTTTCTGCGGGATTGGCATTGTTGCGAGGATGATGGCGACGATCAAGGCGAGGATGATGACTGCTCAGCAGACAAAGAAGGCAGAGAGAGGATTGTCAGCGAGAGTTCCTGGCCGATGTCGTTCTCTTCTCCAGCGACCTGCTCGACGCACCTGCCAGCAAAGCGACAATCCCCTTCTTCCTCCTGCTGACCCTATCCATCTCGTACTGCCTCGCAAACCCATACTCGAGGTCCTTCTCCGCCGCCATCTGCTCGCCCTGGATGTACCGGAACTTGCGCTCGTAAGCGTCTTCGTCCGGGTCGTCGAGCAGGCTTGCGCCGCCCGTGCGCTGCGGACGCATGCCGGAGATGAAGCCGTAGCGTGAGCCGAAGAAGGGGCGAGGAGCAGGCGCGGCGGGTTTCGTCGAGGAGGTCTTCTTCGACTTCTTCGTCTTCTTGCTCTTCTTGCTCGAGGTGAGGCGTGGCTGTAGAGTGCAGAAGTCAGTGCCAGCCTAGTATAGTGGGCAAGGGGAAGAGACGCGCGTCGTTGAGGTTAATCACCCTCCTGCGCTGACTGCGTCCCGTCATCTCGTTGACGATGTCGTCGTCGAAGACGTCGTGGAAGAAAGCCATGTTGTCGCGGGTGAGGGCTTCGAGCTCGGTGAACGGGTCTGCGTAGGAGAAAAGCGGAAAGTGAGTCAGCGTCGACCTTCGCAGGCAGCCGGACTGGCGAAGCGCTTACTTTGCAGGGCGAAGAGACCGGCGTAGGACCTAAGGAGAGATTTCAGCTCAACGAGGCGCCCTCGGATGATTGGAGATGATGGCAGGATGTCGTGGGCGGGCAAGAGGACAAGGGCGAACGGAGAACGCACGTGACGCTGTTCTTGACAATGCCGTCGGCAGCCCCCATCTCGGAGGCGCGCAACAAGCCGACGATATCTGCGTCCTTGATACCCGGCTCGCGGTGGCGGATGTGGCGGCACATCCAGATCCTGGTGCGCTCGCGGCGGAAGCGTTCCTTTTCGGCTCCTTCGCGGATCCTGAGGTGCAAAGATGTCAGTCGAGAGATGCGAGAGAAGTGCACAATCCGTCTCGAAGGCAGACGGAGAACGCACCTCTCCATTGCTTCGCGGAAGTCCTGCATCGCGCTCGAGACGTGGTACTTGATCTCGTCCACCTCGGCCTGGGTCTCGGACAACTTGCCCTGCTTGACGAGACTCTCGACGTCGTAGCTCCAATCGCTGAGCTGCATGAGCCAGGTCTCGAGACTGACGATCCCTTTGCCCGTCTGGGTCGTGAGGGCGGCGAGGGCGTCGAGGTCCGCGCGAAGCGAGACTTGGCCGACGTCGACTTTCGGGTCGAGCTTGACAATCTTGTTGCGGAGGCCGACGATCTGCGAGGAAGAAACGCTTTAGCGGTCGAAGGTAAAGCGAGACCCGGAACAGCTTCACTGACCTCGTCAATGTCGTTCTCGAGGGCGTCGATGGCATGCGTCAAATCGCAGAGCTGTGACAGAGCCCGTATCAGCGTCAATATGGACCAGACGACGGACGCGATACGCACCTGCGCCATGAACGACTCCATGTCGGGCGTGGGCTTGAAGTTCTTGTCGTCCTCCTGCACCTGCTGCTTGCTCTGACGACCGTCTCGCCACAGAGCACGATCGGCAGCCGCATCGGGGCCGGACTGCTTTGACGGACCGCTGAGCGAGTCGTGGCTAGAAGGAGGACTTAGGTCGATAAGCGGTTCTTGGTGCTCGTCGTCTGAGAGATTTCCCGACGACTGTGCCGCCTTGTTCGTCGTCGGAACAGACGAAAGCGATTGACGTCTCGCTCGTCCTGCGGTACCGAAAACTTGGGACGACGGCGCCGAAGACGCAGAGAGCGAGGCCGACCGTCCGCGCGACCGCGACGTCGACGTCCTCGCCAGTGGTGGGTCGTAGAGGTCGTGACCGTCCATACTGATCGAGTACTGATGCTGGAACGGAGGAAGAAGCAGAGAAGGAGGAGAAAGGAGAGGGCGAAGAGCCGGACAATCCGCGGATCCGCAAAGTCCACGGACCTTCCCTTGCACCCGGCCTGTCGACGAGGGATGGCGAAGCAGGCAGAAAGAGTGACGAAAAATGGAGCGGAAGGCGGCTTACTGGGGCTGAGAGCAAGGCGGATCCCAAGCGGATCCTAAAGCGCGGCGGCGAGTGTACGTCTCGAGTGTCGTCGAAGTGACGGATCCTACTGCGGCAAGCAGACGCCGGCGACGATGCGAACGGATAGCAATGTTACAGCAACAACAGTACTGATCGTGAGTAGGACATGGTACAGGTCGGACGATCTTGGGGCGGAAAGGCGAGGACACGTCTCTACTGGCCACCCAGAATGAGCTGCAGAGGCGGCGAGAGTCAGTGAGGCTCAACGATGAAGTTGCGGGGAACACACCGATCGCAAGTCCCACAACCACCGTGTCTGCTCCGCCGACATCCAGCCCTTCATCTCCCGCCGACACCGCTCGGCCGCCTGCTGACTCTCCCTCAGCAGCTGCCTCTTCGTCGACTTCATGCGCGTCTTGCCATCAGTCACTCCATCCTCCTCGTCACCCTCGCTGCCCTCCTCGAGCGCAAAGCTCGCGCGGTTCTTGAGCATACGCTCCCGTTCGCCGAGCTCCCAGCCGTCCAGCTCGCTCGTCGCGCCGTGCTCCTCGTCGTCCGCAACCTCACCGCCGGATGTTAGGCCCCAATCGATCTCGAGCTCGTCCTCAGCGTCAGGACCGGCGATGGCGTGCCATGAGCAGGTCGCAGGATCGAAGACCATGTCGCCGACAACCTTGGCGGTCCCGCGAGAGGCGTTGACGGCTGCACCAGGAGGGAGGTGTGCTGCGGATGGACCCGTCGCTGCCGCTTGACCGGGAGCGACGGCGGGCGTTGGCCCGAACTGGCCGCGGGCAGGCGAGCCGAGGGCAGACGAGAACGGCGAGATAAGGGCGGGTCGAGTCGAGGTAGCCAGAGCCTTGTCGAATTCGCGGAGGATGGCCTCGTTGCCTTCCCACCGGTGCAACAGCGGGTTGTAGGTCATCTCGCCTTGGACTGCACAACTCGAAACATCAGTCACCGAGTCGCGAAGAGATGTAGCAGGCTGAACGCACCTTTGACCGCACTGACTCCGCCGAGATGCCGAATCAAGTGAGGTTCTCGCCGCTTCTTGACCTTCTTCTTCTCCGGCTCAGTCCGCTTCGGCTTCGCTTGAGCGCTCTCTACGCTGAGGCGACCCTTGATGCCGGCGGGAGCAGCAGCCTTTGCGGCGGCAGCAATGTTCGAACCCTCTTTCTTGCCCCAGCTGCCACCTCGAACCGTCGCCGTGCTCGCCCCGCTACTCTTGCGCGATGAAGGGAGGATCGCTCGTTCCCGCTCGCGCTCCTTCGAGACAGGCAAGTCATCGAATGCATCGAGCTCGGTGCCGTCGCCGTACTCGGGCGGAACCTTCCGCGCGGAGTTGAGCGGTCGAGAGAGCACGACCGACGCTGACGGCAGTTGGATGCCGGTGACGAAGGCTGACGTAGTCGGCAAACGTGGAGACGGCGACAGGGACGGTTTGATCGGAGAGGATGGTCGGGAAATCGTGCGAGTCTTTGAGGCGGAGGCAACGGTCGGGCGCAAGAGGCGATCCGAGGTGGAGGAAGCGATGGGCGGACGGGCGGGCGTGGCGCTTGTGAGAGGCGCAGGATTCGAGTTCACGCGTTCTCGCACCCTCGAAGCGGAGGCAGCAGTGGGTGCGGCGAAAGAAGGCAGTCGGCCGCCGCCGGGCGATGGCGAGCGCAGAGAGTTTTGCCGCGAGCGCGGTCGAGTCGCGGAAGAAGGCGGCGGGAACGAGCCTTGCGCGGGCGAAGGAGACGGTGCAAGGTTCTGCAGCGACCGCTTGCGCTCGATGGTGCGAGGTGCCGATGGCGTCGCGAGCAGGTTCTGCTGGCTCCGCTTCGTGCGAAGAGTCGGACGAGCAGCACTGGCCGGCGTAATAGGCGTGGTGGGAATCGGCGAGAGGCTGCTCTTCGAGGTGGACGTCGAAGCCGGAGGCGGCATGTCCAGCCTGGACGGACGAGCTCGACTCGTGCTCGCACCGGTGCGGAGATCTGATGTCGAGCTGACCGTCCGCAGACTGGACGTGCGAGCGCGAGGACGGCCTCGACTAGCGGCAGATGGCGCAGGAGGTGGTCCTCGCCGTCGAGTCGTGCTGGCTTCGGTGGAGTGGGAGGAAGCCGCTGAGGGCGGGCGCTCGATGCCATGCGACAATGCCGGTCGGACCGGCTGAGGTATCGACGAGCCCTTCGCTGCGGAGGACATGGGAAGAATGGACGACCGAGTTCCGCCTGGTCCGACGGTTCCCGTTGTCGAGCTCCTTCCCGGCGGCGGCACCTTCCGCAAACCCGGCATGGAAGGCACCTTTCCCTCGCTCATCGTCCGTCGCAGTCCGGCAATCCTGCTCCTCGCCTCTCGCGCCTCCTTCGCAAGTTGCGCCTCCTTCGCCCTCGCCCCGCTAATCGTGCGCATTCGTTCCCGCATCTGCTGCGCGCTCCACGCCGCATCGTCCTCGGCGGACTCGTGCCGCAGCTCATGCGCAAGATCAGCACCGTCGTGCTCCTCCGGCTCGCGATGGCGGTGAAGCCGCTCCTGCTCGTCAGGCGACGTTGGCGTCGTCGCCGGCGCATGTAAGAGCAAGCCGCGACCGCCTCGCTCCTCGAGCTTGGCGCGCAAGATAGACTGCAAGTCGACCTTCTTTGCCGAGGACGGGTGGTCCGAGTCGGGCTCGCCTTCGCTTGTCGGAGGTGTGAAGACGGCGGAACGACGCTCGTCGCCGAGAAAGTACGAGGGCAAAACGAGGTCGTTGAAGAAGTCGGCGTCATCTTCGGCAGCCGAAGATGGACCGTCGTCGTCGTCGGTCGTGGAGCGAGACGGGGTGAGCGGGCCAGGCGACGAAGGCGCGGAGGATCCGGTTGTGAGGGCGGGGTTGACTGTCGGGACGGACAGTGTGGGCGTGACGGGCGTATGAGGGGGAGGAGGGAGGGATGCGGCTTGCGGAACGGGGGAGAGCGATGCCGGCGACTCGTGCACGTCTGACCGCAAACTCGCCGAGCTCGTGCGGTTGATGAGCATCAGATTTGGCGAGAGCTTGAACTGCGAGAGCGTGTCGGGAATGTCGAAGTCGTCCTCGCCGTTGTCCTCGGCATCGGTGAAGGAGGCGATGGAAATGCGCCGCTTGGCCGAATGGTCCGGCAAACTGCCAAGCTCGTCATCCTCGTCGTCGAGGCTGATGTGACTCGCAAAGCTGCCCTTCTTCGAGACGACCTTGAGCCCATTGCCGGCGCTCTGACCGGGGCTGCCGAGACCTAACGCATCGAGACCCTCAAGGTCCTCGTCCCAGTCCCCGTCGTCCACTGAGCGCGCCTGGCCGTACGGCGTCGAACCGAGGTGGTGTACACGTCCCCGCCCGGTGCGTGAAGAGGCGGAAAGAAGGAGGGAGAGAGGCGAAGAACCGCGCATCGTGGCCGTCTTGTTCATCCGGGGCGTCGCGTCGAGCGATCTGTCGAGATCCGCCTCTCGTGCAGGCGAGGTGGGGACATCATGCGACATGGTCGCCTCGGCATCAAGCGACAGCCCCTCCATCAGGCCTTTCAATGTGCCCGTAGTCGTGTTCGTCCGACTCGAGTCCATCGACGAGGCGTTCTCGTCCTCCCGAGTTGGCGGCATCTCCCGTCGCCACTCTTCGTCGAGCTGATCGAATAGGTCCTGCGGGTCGTCGAGGAAGCCGCGCGCGTCGGTGGACGAGGCCTCAGAGTCGGAAGGCGGCGAGAGGGAGAAAGACGGGTCGGGAGGAGGGGCGAGAAGAGAGCCTGAGGGGATCTCGAGATCGTCGTCGGCATCCCAGGACTCGCTCTCTTCAGCGTAGGCGCTCAGAGGGAGCATGGTGGAGGGTTGTCGAAGTTTGGTCGAGCGCGGAGAGGAGGTTCGAGAGGTGGGTTGGCGGGAGAAGCTGGCAAGATGGGCGGATGGCAGGAGCAAGTCGGTTTGTGACGAGTTCCGCAGTCTTCTGCATCGCACGACGGCGCATCGACCTTGTCAACAAGGCAGCGAGCGACAGCAAACAGCAGGTGGGGAGATACGCACCTGGTCGGCCGTTTGGAGGGGTCAGATGCGCTATCCGGGCGGGCGCAGAGATGAAGTAGCTGACAGTCACCAACCCAGCGCAGTCAAGCAGCGGCGAACGTCGACGGCGAGGTTGCCACGCCTCATAACAAGGCGAGGAGTGATGAAGTCGAGGAAGGGGTTCGAGCGACGCCTTGTCGTCGTGGCGGGTCGTCCAGCGCTCTGGATACTCTCAGAAGGCGCTAGAGCGCGTCCCAGTCAGCCACAGAGCGAGGGGGCGCCGGACGCAGCAAAAGAGGAGGTCAAGAGGAAGACGAGAAAGTGAACGAGGTGTAGTGGGCTCTCGACAGCTTCGTGGGTCGTATTGTACCTCCAGTGATCTAGCTGACAGTCTCGTACATACATAGGCTAGCCGAGACGGGCCCGTGAGGGATGAGAGCCAGAGCAGCTTACTCCATCGTCGGCGACAAGCCGAGGACTGTCTCCAGTTGCACGACCTGACAGTCCACGCGCCCTTGCCCTACACGGACATTGCGGGCTGCAGCCCAGCCGTTCCCGCCGACTGAACGCCCGCGAGACTGACGAGCACGACCTCATCCGCCTCCTCTTCGTCATCTTCCACGACCTGCGTGTCCTCCATCGCGCCTCCTTCAGCCAAGTCGAGCTGAGTATCGGCCCCCCTGTCGACGTCCTGGCTACCGGACACCGACACACTGACGAGCGACTCCTCGAGACCGTCTCCAAGACTCTTCGGGCTAGGCGGACCGGCGGACTCGACGCGTTCCATCTTGACTGGAGCCGGAGGAGCGAGCGAGGCAGTGGAGGGGGCGGAGAAGGACCGATGCAGGTAGAGGCGGAGGTGCTGTTCGATGAGGTCGGCGGCGCGTTCGCGGTCGGCGGGCGAGAGGACGGCCAGCTTGAACGTCGCGCGCTGCGGGTCACGACGGTCAGCTTGAGCATACAAGAGGATGTCGCAGTGAAGCGCACCATGGCGAAAGCGACGCCGCGAGTCGTAAAGGAGAAGACGTCGCGGAACTCGGGGTGCGCTTTGCCGCAGCCGAGGGCGGTCATGCGGTTAAGCGTGAGCTTTTTGACCGTCTGTGAGCACTAGTGAGGAGATCAGCGAATGCTTCGCAATGGACCGAGGCATCCAGGAAAGGCGGGACTCGCGTTCTTGTTCCTCGTCTCGACGGCTCCGCCGCCGCCCTCTGCAGCTTCGCCCTCTCCCACACCGGGCAGCGCCGTTCCCTCCCTTTCGGCCCTCGGCTTCGCTTCAGCCTTCTTCTGCCCGACAGCCTTGCCCATCGCAAACTGCCCAACCGGCAAACTCGAGCTTCTCGCCAGTCCCCTCGCCGCACCCGTACTCCTTGCCTTACTCGCACCGGCACCGAAACTCCGCAACTCCGCCACTGCGTCCATTCCCTCGCCGACGAAGTCTCCTTCCTCGTCGAGGTCGCCAAACGCGCTGGCAACGCTCGGAGTTGGGCTAGGCGCACGACTTGTGTGTCGTCCGTGCCGAGGGTCGAGTAAGAGAGAGTCTTCGTCCTCTGAGACGGGAGGAGAGTCGAGCAGCATGGAAGAACGGGAGGCGGTGCGCTGAAAGAGACCGGCGGAAGGACCGGCTGTCGAGCCTCGCCGGGCTGATGCGGCAGCGGAAGGCGGGAGTGACGATTGACGTCCGAGGGCAAGGTCCCGAGTGGGACCGATGAAGGGGAGACGCTGGTATGAGGTCGAGCGGCCGAATACGCGAGAAGTGGGAGGTGCAGGCGGAGGAAAAGCGATGTTGGGCGGCTGTGAGGAGGTTGCGCGGACCCTCCGCGACAGAGGTACAGGCTCGCCCTTCGCGCTAAGGAGGGAGGCGATCGCTTTGTCTTTCGCGCTCTGGCGGCGAGGCTTTTTGGTGGGAGGTGTCGGCTCGGTAGTGACGGGAGCGGGCAGAGAGGCGGTCTTGCGTAGTCGCTTGGCAAAGATATTCTCTGAGAGATAAGAGGTTCATCAGTTTCGCACGTCAAAGTGGAAGACGCGCCAGCATACCGCGAGGAGCCGGATCATCTGGACGAGGTCGACGCAAAGTCGCGCGCGCTTGCCGACCGAGAAGAAGCGTGAGAGGCGGACGAGACGGTGCAGTCGAGGTCGATGCCGTGGGATCGACGTTCTCCTGGTCCGCTGCGATGTCGGGATAGGCCGCGAACAGAATGACCTCCTCGCCTGTCGTTCGCAACACGGGTCAGTGAACGAACGCTGCCAGATGAGGACTGCCGGCATACCTCCTGCATCGACCCGGATGCCGCACCCCTCGCTGCCTTCGCGACAGAACTTGTCCTCCAACCAGTCCACCGTCTCAGGACACCGCTCGTCAATGTACACCCGCACGTCTGTCGGCGTCTCGACCTCGATTATCTGTACCTCTTCCTCCTTCGCCTTCCCCTTTCCTTTCTTTCCTCCTGACGAAGGAAGCTTCCGCTCTGCAACGGGCGACTCGCCTTTCCGCCGAACCTTGACTTCGCCCTTGATCGTGATCGGCGCGCCGCGCAGCATCTCGAGACCGAGGCACATGTCTGCTCCAGATGCGATAGAAGATGTCGAGGAGGAGAAGGGGTCGTCGAAAGGCGAAACGGAGGACGAAGCGAGAGAAGGGGAGAAGGAGGACGAGACGGTGAAGAGGTGTGCGATGAAGGCGACACCTAAGCGCGTAAGATCTCGTCAGCTCGTTCATTAGAGCTCTCTGAACGTCTTGCGCGCGCTCACCGTGCAAAGGGAGCCCGTACTCGCTCATCACCTTGCCCCTCCAGAGCAAGCGACAACCCGCTGGATTCGCGGGTATCCCTCCGCCCGACGTCCCGCCGCTCGCGCCCGACGTGTCTTTGCGCATCAATGGAGGTCTCTGAGCGGTCACTTCGGCCGAGGAAGCTGTTGCTGACGAGATGTCGTCGTGTGATGTCGTGGTGGGGGAGGGAAACGACGACTGAGGCTCAGGATGGCTTGCGAGCGGTACTGGCACACTCGCAGCGAGCACCTCCGTCATCCTGAGCGCGTCAAGCAGCCAAGCGAGCTGTGACCTGAGCGGTTGATGTCAATCCGCTCGAAGCTCAGCATCTCTCGCCAAAACCATCGCTGTCCTCGCTACGACAGCGCTCTGACTGGCTGAGACTGCTCGACATGGACAGAGAGTACTCCAGCAACCCGGATCGCGGCTCACGCGGGCGCGGCAGGGGCGGTGATCGCGGCGGACGGGGAGGTTCTTCTGGACGAGGTCGAGGAGGGAGTCGGGCGAGTCAAGGCGAGCCTGGATCGGTGCCGACCGGTGTGTCACTAATTGAGCTCTCAGGGATCATGTACGGGCGAACAGGCAGACTGACAGTGTCATTGCTCGCAGGATCCGTCTCGAAACTGAAGGCGCAGTTGAGGCAGACGAAGCGGTTGCTGGCGAGGGTGCGTGCGACTCTCTTCAAGCTGTGTCAATGCTTGCTGACATCCTGTACCGCGTGCAGGACGACTTGAATCCGGACGTACGCGTGACGAGCGAACGACGGCTAGTCGTCCTCGAGGAGGAGCTCGCCAAGGCTGAACAGTCGAACAAGGAGAAGAAGATGGTGCAGCGGTACCGCGGTGTCAAGTTCTTTGGTGCGCCTGTGCTCTCCTTCGTGCTGAGACTCTAGCTGACGTACGGTTCTCCTCTCGTAGAACGCCAGAAACTCCTTCGCAAGATCAAGCAAGCGAAGAAGCAGCTCGAACCTTTGCCGGGTAATGCAGACGTTGAGAAGACTCTGCTCGAAGCGCGGATCGACTTGTACTACGTTCTCGTGCGCTCCGTCCGCCCAATCTCCTCCATTCGCTCGCTCACTGCGTTCTTGTCGCCTTGCAGCGCTACCCCAAGACCGAGAAGTACATCGCCCTCTTCCCCGACGGTACCTTTGTCCCCCACACCTCCTCCATCCCCTCCGACGCCTCGCCCTCCGAGCAAAAACGCCAGACTTTGCGGCAGCAGATCCGGAGACAGATCGAGAAGGGCGAGTTGAGTCCTGCGGCGGAGGCTGGGGATCTGGGGATTGAGGGTGAGGAGGATGTGGGCGCTGGAGCGGGCAAGAGGGCGAGGAGTGAGGAGCAGGAGGAGGAGGAGCGGGATGAGGAAATTGATCTGGACGAGGCGGACGAGGAGGAGGAGCGACCTGCGAAGAAGCAGAAGAGCTTGCAGGCGGAAGAGGCGGTTGAGGAGGCGGAGGACGAGGCGCCTGATGCGGGACAGGCGGCCCCGAAGAAGCTGAACCGAAAACAGCGGAAGGAGCTCAAGCGGGCGAAGGAGGCGGGAGCAGCGGAACCAGCGCAGACAGCTTCGCCAGTACGGCCAGCTGAGAAGACGTCGTCGAAGAGCGGACGGACAGGCGGGTCATCGGCAAAGGAGGCGAAGGAGGCGAAGAACCTGGCTGAAGAAGACGACTTCTTTGCGTGAGGTACTGCTTGCACTGCATATCTACATACTTAATAGGTGTCTCTTCAGCCGAGAAGAGCCTCTACGCCTTCGCAACCCGCCGCCATTCCCATCGCAAGCCCGGCAAACAGCACAACGCCTCCGAAGCGACCGTCTGCCGCGCCGTATGCGGTGCGTTTCGATGCGCCCGCGAACGGATGCGAGATGAGAGCGGATGAGATCGGCGCGCACAGGACGGCGCCGAGACCGCGAGTGAAAGAGAGCGTCGAGAAAAGGTGCGAGGCGAGAGAGGGGTCGTCGCCTACGGGAGAGGCGCCATCAGCGTGAGTCAGTGGGAACATCCATGTTGCCTCACGAACGACGCTGTTGATGATTGCCGAGTACATGGATGTCCAGCCGCCGGATGCCAGGCCCATCACGACGGAGAAGACGAGGAGAGGAGCGAGCGACGTCGCTGTGCAACGGAAGTCAGTTTTCAGTGCTACCCCGCGACAAGACGTACGTACCGGCCACCCCCCAGAGCACGAGGACGGCGACAGACGATGCGAGCATCGTTGCGAGTCCCAGGCGATGCGGCGAGTGCTTGTCCGACAGGATGCCCATTCCAACGCGGGACAAGACACATGCCCCTGCGTGAAGAACGAGTCAGGTTAGCACTCACGGTCGAACCTGTCGATGTGAGCGTACCATTGACGCAGGCAAGAAGTGCGGAGCCTTCTGAGCCGGATAAACCGAGCGACTGCGAGAAGCAGTCGTGAGCAGCGGGCGCTATCAGAGACTGGGGGACGACATACTGTCGCATACGTCGGCAGGTAGAGAAGCGTGATGAAGTAGCCGAAAGCTTGGCCGACTGTCGAGGAGGGTCAGCGAAATCGAAGCGAGAAGCGAGGGAAAAAGACTTGCTGTTGGCCACGAGGAACACCCAAAGCTTGAGGTTCTTGGCCATGTTCTTCAGCGTCACTCTCTCCTGCTGTACGGCAGGCCGCTCTGCGACCTGATCCGCTGCTTCGGCCTCGTCAACGTCGTCCTCCTTCTTCTGCTTCTCAGCGAGGTTTTTTGGCGGCAAAGGTAGACGAGGGCGGACAAGCGGCACCGCTGCTCCGAGGAGGATGGAGGTCGACACGGCCTGGAAAGCGCGAGAAATGGGTCAATCCGAGGACCAGATTGAGAAGGGAGTGCAACACACCAGCGCGCGTAACGTCAATGCCGCCCCGTACCGCTCAAGTAGCGCGTTCAGGATGAACGGTAGGACAAGTCCGCCTGCTGCGGTGCCGGCGAAGCAAACTCCATTCGCGAACCCTCGTCGCTCGACGAACCATTCTTGCAAGAAGTAGAAGGTCGAGTAGTCTGTACAGCAAGGGGTTGTTAGTTGAGTGCGAGCTTGAAGCCTCCGGGAAGTAAGCGCACACGCCATCGAACCGCCAATCGAGTACAGCAAGCCTTGGGTGAGCAGAAGCTGCCAGCTCTGCGCGAGAGCAAGAGGGCTTAGCGTTCGCATCAAGAGCGCGTGTAGCTGCGGCGCCAGGTGCAGTGCTCACCTCGCGTGCGAACGAGCTTAGCAGGAGCGAAAGTGAGCATAGCACGGCGCCCAGTCGGATGACATGCAGGCGCCAGCGGGGTCGTGGGTTGAGCAGGATCGAGATGGGCGGACCAAGAAGGTCTGCGCGACCACGAGGATCAGCGCCGCAAAGCCAACGAAGCAGCACCCGGCGCACAGATAAAGCCAGAGGCGACTGTTCCCACGAGGGGGAGGAGGCTGCTCCCGGCATGACGCCCGTTGATCCCCTCTCGCTGGTAATAGTCCAGGAAGACACCGTAGCACGACGGCAGTCCCCAGACGAGGGTTTCGACTGTGCAGCCTCGATCAGCCTGCGAGTCAAGGGGATGTGGGGAGGAGAGGCGTACTGGAGAAAGCGCCCAGGAGGAAGAGGTACGCTGCTTTGCCTCGATCAGGCTGCGCTAGTTGCGTCTGTCGGCGCTCGTCTGGCCGGGAAGGAGGGTAGTCGTGTTGAGCCAAGTCGACTGATGAGGATGGAGGAGGGGGAGATGACGAGCGAGAGGAGCTTGGAGAGGGCCGCGCCGGTTCAGTCGGTGTTGTAGCAGTGCTAGAAAGCGTCTCTGTGCTCATCTGAGCCATCATGCGAGCTGTGAGGACGCGAAGTGAAGCGTTCGAGCGGAAGAGACGGTTCGCTCTCTCCCGCATCGTCATGGCAGAGAAGTACAGCCGATGGAGGGTGGGCAAAACCACATACACCTCGCAATGCCCCGCCGCTAACTTGGACGCACGCAGGACCCGGCGACGGGCGTCCAACCCTTCCTCACGCCGCTGCCTGCCTCGACAGAATCGCTCCCGCCGCTCGTACAGGTCGTGACGCTGCCGTTTGCGGCTGTACTAGGAGGCCTGAGGACGCTGCTGGTCGTCCTGCTCCTTCTTGCTCAGACGGTGCTCGTTGAGGGGATTTACGGACTTCTCGTGCGTCTCCCTTTCACCTGTTCTCCCCCATATCCAAGCTGACCGACTTCATTCCAGCGAGTCCTTCCTCCCGTACATGCGCCCCTGACAAGGGCGGCGAATGCCGGCATCGCAAGGCTGATCCTGGCTGTCCTGGGCGTTCTCTGGGTCAACGTCGAGACTGTCCAGCTGCGCAAGACCGGGTAAGGTCTCTGACGCCTCACGCCGGGACGCTCAAAACTGACACCGTCGATGATCGGACAGGCGCTCGCCCCCCAAGATCCCCTTCGACCCGAAAAAGGGCGACCTTATCGTCGCAAACTCGTCGTCTTACGTCGACCTGCTCTATCTGGCGTTCCGGTTCGTTCAGTTGTTCCATTTGATGCGAGAAGGCCGATGTGCTCACGCTTGCCTCGCTCGAGAAGCTACAATGCCTCGTTCATCCTCCCCGTCTCTTCCGCCCAAGGCAAGGTTGTCGGTTGGCGTCGCGTCGGCTTGCTTGCGGCTGCCTGGGCGACAGGATCTCTGCCTCAGCCGCAAGAAGGAGCTGAGAGCCTGAGCGACGCGCTGACGAACGCACCTGGGCCTGTAGTGCTTTTCCCCGAGGTGCGCTACAAGCAGACTGACGAGACGAGCACCGCTAACGATAATGCATTCAGTGCACAACGTCAAACAACCGCGCGCTGCTCAAGGTCCCGGACTTGGCCGCGCCGACCAAGGGCTCGAAGGGCAGTCTCCCTCGCATCTTCGTACTTGCTTTCAAGTAAGTCTCGTCAGCAACTCGGCAACCGACATTCACTGACATTCGCGCCCTGGCAGGTACCCTCAACCGACCCGCCTCGCACCCTCACTCACCTACCCGATCCCCTCATCCTCCTTTATCCGCCTCCCCCTCGCACACATCTACTCGCTCACGTCCCGCCTCACGCCTTACACCTTCACCGTGCGCCGGCTGCACCCCTCCGAATCGCCGACGAGCTGGGACAACCTTGGCGAGACGCTCGCGCAGACGGCGAGGCTGAAGAAGGTGGTTGGGCTTGGGTGGGTCGAGAAGGGCGCGTTCCTCGAGTTTCGGCGAGTCAAGGGGCGGTAGAAGCTTTAGCCAGTCGTCTGGGAATTGTGAAGCATGCACAATGCAAGTTCCAGGATAGTGAGAGAAGGGAAAGAACGGTACAACACGGTCGACGAAAGGACAGAGACTTCGAGAGAAGATACGGCGACTATACACACGGGCCTCTTCAGGACTGCCCACTCTGCTGCTGCGCCTGACCCTCCTGCGCATTCGACGATGACCCAGCCGGACTCGCGAGCTCGACAATCAGTCTAACCGCGCACTCGAGGAAGAGGTAAGGGCTCGAGACTTCGGCCGCCGTTCTCCGCTTTGGCTTGACGCCTCCCATCGCGGCTGCAATCGCTGTTGCGGCGGCCGAGTTGGGTGTGGTCGAGAGCTCGCCGGCTTTGCGGTTGCCGATAAGCTCGGGGTGTCGCGCGCGCAGCTCGTCGGCCGTGTTGGGCGGAAGGGACGAGCTGAGTGGGGTCGACGTTCCCGCTGCTGCGGCAGTCGCGACAGCGTTGAGAGCGGCGGACGAGTGCTGAGGCGGAAGCTCAATCGTGCCGGTTGGGAGGTAAGGCGACGTGAGCGTTGAAGTTGTGGGGGAGACTTCCCGCGAGCCTGTTCGCGGCGCACTCGCTGACGAGGCGGCAGACGAGGCGGGGAAAGTCGCCGAGTGCGCGGCTGAAGGCGAGCGGATTGGTCGGTAGCCGAGGTTGCGGAAGTCGACGAGGTAGTTCTGGTCGTCGATTCGGTACAGCTGGAGGTCCATGCGAACCTGCGTGCGCGCGTTACTTCAAGTTAGCAAGGTTCGCCCGAAGGGGAAGTGTGCAAACAAGGATAAGGGCGACCACGCACCATGACATCGTCCATCCTGCACCTCGTCTCGACAAAGTAGAGCTCGTGCGCCTTCTTGACGCGCTCCTCCTCCTCCCTCCTCCGCCTCCTCTTCTCGCTCTCCTCACCCCCACTCCTCTCCCTCTCGCGACCCTCCTTGCCCTCCTTCCCATCCTTCCCACCCCCATTCCCACCCTCCTCATTCTCCTTCTCCTCATCCCCCTTCCTCACCCTCCACTCCATCTTCAGCGCCTTAAGCGTCCGATAAATCTCGAGCATGACCTCCATCGGCTCGCTCCTCGACCTGATTCCGAAATGCCACCGCTGTCGCAGGCGCTTGGTAGTCGTCTGCGCAGGTTTCTCAGGTGGCGGAGGGGCGTTCGAGGGGGAAGTCGAGTTCTGCGCGCCGGCCGCGGCGGTGGGCGTGAGTGGCTGCGCGACGTTGCGCAGGGGCGAGTTGAAGCGGTGGAGGAGAGGTCGGCCCGGACCGGCTGTGAGCGCTGCGAGTTCGGGGTCGTCGAGCGGGCGGCGGAGGGAAGACTCGAGAACCCGGATCGTCGTGGGCTGCGCGGCTTCGCGCAGGTCGGTCGATGTGTTGCGGGGAGAGTCGCCAGCGGTATTCGAGTCTGTCGCGGTCTTCTTGCGGTGCAGCGTGGGCTGGCGAGCACGGGGCTGTGCGGGAGAGAGCTGTCAGTGCCGTTCGGTGTCGAGGCGAGAGACAAGTAGACTCGCGTCGCCTGGCGGAGAGTAGAAGGTCTGGATCGCTTCGGCGTCGTCGTAGTGCGCTGTGAGATGCACACAATCCAATCAGCCTGCTGCACCACGTTGTGTCGAGCGCGACACGACGCAGACGGCGAGAGAAACGACGCGACTCACAACCCTCGACCATCCGCTTGTTGTCCCGACAGAGCTGATACGCAATCCTCAACTCTCGGTCCCCTCCCTCCTTCAACTTTGCCCAAACCTCCTCGCTCGTGAGCTCCGGAATCTTGCCACACAAATCGTCGACAATCTCCTGATCGACAACGCCCAACCCCTCAACCCACTCGCGACGCCGCTGGTGGTCTCCTACGGGTGTCGAGCCGAGTTGAGGAACAGGCGTGAGGGGACCCATCGCGCCTGGTTCGTTGCCCGTCGGAGTCTTCGGTTCGCTCCCCTCATCGCCCACACTACTCCCACCCGCCTCGCTCCCCGGTCCTTGGTGGCCAAAAGGATGCTCAACATGCTCATACTGATGTTTGCCCTCCGCACCTCCATCGCTCGTTCCGTCCCCACGGGCAAGTTGCGAGAGAGGAGGAAAGAGGTACGCCGGGAGGTCTTTTTGGAACCAGGGGAGTTGGCGGATCTCGTGCAGCTTGATACGCTTGTTCGAGTCGACTGTGAGCATGCGGGAGAGGAGGGAACGCGCTTCGGACGAGAGGAACGGGGGGAGGGTGAAGATTCCGCCTGTCGAGCGCGAGGCGCGTCAAGGTCAGTCGAGGGAGAGGCGATGAGAGGGGTGAGACGCACCGTTGATCTTCTTGAAGAGCATCGGGATGTGGTCGTCGTCGAAGGGCAGTCGGCCGCAGAGCATGACGTAGAGGATGACGCCGCACGACCAGATGTCGATCTCGGGTCCCGCGTATAGTCTGCGCGTGGGCCCCGACGGGCTCGAAGTCAGCAAGTGCACGGCAGGTATGCATGCGGACGAGCGTTAGAAGGTGCGCACTTTCCGCTAATGACCTCGGGCGCGGCGTAGTTGGGCGACCCGCACGACGTCTTGAGAAAGTCGCCGTCGCGCATGATGTTTGACAATCCGAAATCCGCAATCTTAACGTTGAGGTTCTCGTCCAGGAGGAGGCTGTCCACCCACCACCTCATCAGCTACCGCCAGCGAGGGAAGGAAGGGAGGGGGAGGGAGACGCACTTCTCGGGCTTGAGATCGCGATGGACGATGTTATGGCTGTGGCAATACTCGAGTGCGCTCATGATCTGCTGGAAGAACCTGCGCGCCTCGTCTTCGGGCATCTTGCCCCGCCGGACGATGTAGTCGAACAACTCGCCCGAGAGGTACTCGATGACCATGACGATGTCCGAGGGGGAGGAGATGACGTCGTAGCTGTGTGCGCATCGAAAGTTAGCGCCGAGAAGGCGAGGAGGGAGGAAGGCGACGGACAGCTTGATGATGTGAGGGTGTCGGAGGAGCGAGAGGTACTGGATCTGCGACAGGGGTAGCGAGAGCGTCGGCCGTCACTCATACGCATGAGGTCGTGCCTGGCAGAGGCAGAACGACATATGAGACCGCGAAGAGACCACCGACGCACCTCCCTGTGAACGCGGTTCGACATCTCGGCGGTCGAGATCTTCCTCTTGCTGATGAACTTCATCGCGACCTTGAGTCCGGTCTTGACATGTCGCGCGACTGTGTGAGCATCCGACTGTCAGATCTACTGCCTCGGCGAGACTATCGCCTCGACGAAGGGGAGAACTCACGCTTGACTTTGCCGAATGAGCCCGTTCCGAGAGTAGCTGCGGGCGAGAGCGAGTATCAGTCAACCCCTCATCGTGCCAGATCCGCCTCCTCGTGCGCCGTGCGAGTTGTAATGGAGAGCGACGCGGGACGGGGTGGGGGTGTTGCAGCTCCAAGTCGGGCGAGAGCACGCGTCCAACTCGCTCGCTGGTGGATGAGGCGGCGAATAAACGGCTGTGTAGCTCACAGATGATCTCGTATTCCTGTCCACGGTGTCCGCCCGAGCGAGAGTCAGCCTGGTGTGAGCGAGTGCGGGTGAGGAGAGAGGGAGCGTACGCCGATGACGGTGGGTTTCTTTGGCTGTGTGTGAGGCTGAGGCTGTCCTGGGGTTGGCAGCGGTGCCCTGTGGTGCTCCTTGGGCGGCATCGCAGCGTGTGAGTGACTCGCTCTGGGTCAACCAGCGACGAGAGCGATGAGGAGCACCTCGTCACGACAGCACTCGGGTGGACTTGCAATGTCCTACTCGAGTGCAGTACTATCTCACTCGATTTACTCGCACACCCGCCGATTTACCCGTGAGAGCGGGCGACCTTGCTCTCCTCGTCCAAGGGCGTCATCATCTACCTCGACAACTCTCCCTCAGCTCGCATCGCAGGCTGCACGACTGCGCCGAGTCGACTGCTTGGACATCTACAGAGCTACCTGAGTCGCCCCCTCCCGCTTGTCCCGCTTTTCCAGCTCGTCTCGCCGTCCCCGTCCTCCAAACAGCGTCGGCCAACGGCTTCTTCCCGCCAACCTGACCAGCTAGCGCCGTGAGTCTACCGCGAACACCACCAGGACACCGTCACAAGCTGATCGAGCCCGCTCCCCGCGCAGATTCGCGCACTGGCGGGATGACCGGACCCCCTCCACCCCGTCCGTCAGGGACTCCGACCGGCTCTACCTCTCTGCCAAGCGGTACGAACGCCCCTCCGCCCTCTGCCGTTCCCTCAGCCCAACTACCCCTCCCTACCTCGTCGGACTTGGGGACGGTCGGCTCACCCGCGAAGAAACGCAAGTCGAGCGTCTCGGGTGCGATGCCTATCCTTGCGCCGTCTGAGCCGGTCGCAAGGGATGCAGGTGACAGGACGGACGAGGGAGAGTCGGAGGAGTTGTCGAGAAGGGCGCCGCGTACTCAGGCCAACGGCACGACGTCCTCCTCCTCCTCGACCATCCCGCCCGCCCAGCTCCCTACCGCCGAACCGAAGAATGCAGCGCTCTCAACTCGCCTCTCCCCTCCTCCCCTCGCGCCCCTCTCGCTCCCGACCTTCCCCGTCCTCCCACCCTCCATTCCCTCCCCCTCGCAAACGTTCCAAACCCCCTCCCAAGTCTCCTCCATCCTCTCCCTCCCTCCCAACCTACTCCTCCAACTCGCGCGCACCGATTCGCCGCTCGAACAACAGGCGATAGCCGAGAAGAAGGGCGTCAAGGGGTATTTGAGCAGTATGGCGATCCCGCCCCCGAGTCCGACGACGCTTGTTACGACGCTCGTGAAGGAGGGCGGAGGAGGAGGACTGATTGGGTTACCGGTTGTGAACGAGGCGAGCGAGAAGGAGGAACTCGCGGCGGTTCCGACCGGCTCGGCGGGAGGGCTCCCGGCTCGCACGTCGACTCCCTCGCCTCTGCCCGCGTATTCGCTCCCGCCCGATCTCTCACTCACGTCCTCCTCCGCCACGACCTCTTCAGCCCTCGTCACCACCAGCACCTCCCCCTCTCCCTCCTCCCCAACCGGGGCAGGCCACCCCGCCATCCCCGTCCTCCTAGGCCAAATCTTCGCCCCTCCACCTCTCACTCCAGGCGTCCTCGCTCCGATTCCCGGCACCAGCGGGATCGGCGAGATCCTCCGCGGCCACGGACCTGCGTCCGTGCGCGAGTTCGCGAGTGTCGAGGATTGGAGTTACAGGACGGCGAAGGACCAGGTGTTTTCCTCGCTCTCGACTTCCGCCTCGACTGCGGCTGCAGCTCGACCAGCACTCGCGACCTCCCCGTCCTTCACCGAGCGGGAAATCTCCTCCCTCGCGTCTCAAATCAAAGACTGGGCCTTGTCGGAACAAGAAAAGCTCATCTCGCACCAAGTCGTCGAGTCGAAATCCGCCGCCGTCGTACTCGCCGCCGCGCACGCCACTTCGAGCGTTGCAGAGAAGGAGCAAGGCGGGGAGGACTTGAGTGCGTATGCCGAGGTGTACAAGAAACAGCTCGATGCGCTTGCGAGTGGGTACTTTGCGCAGTTGCATCGGGATGCGTTGAAGAGGTTGACGGAGGAGAAGGTTGGGAGTCAGGGTGTCGGGTCGAGGAGGGGGTCGGAGACGGATCAGGCGGTCGAAGCGCCGTTACCCAGCACGTCGGGCGGCGGTCCCGACTCGTCCCTCTCGAGTGTCCCAGTTCTCTCCTCGTCTCAAGCCCCGACTCTCACCTCCCTCACTTCGCTCACGTCCTCCCGCTCTCAAGCCGAAGCGATGCACGTCCGCGCCTCGGCCGCAGCAGCCGTCGCAGCGCAAGTAATGGCCGCTACCTCTCTCGCCCGGCAGGCAGGGGAGAAACTCGCCGACTTGGGCGTGGATCCGAGGAAGGTTGTCGAGGAGGTGGAGGAGTTGGTTGGGAGTCGGGAGGGGAGGAGGGGAAGCGCGGGGATGGAGGAGTTGGGGAAGATTCTTGAGAGGGCGGGGAGTAGGAGGGGCAGTAGGCAGGAGGAGAGGGACGAGAAGGGGAAGGGAAAGGAGGAGGTTGTCGTCGTGCCGGCGCGGAGGGCATCCGAGGCTGGCAGGAGCGACGCGATGAGTATCGAGGAGGTGGGGCAGCAGCCTGCGGCCGCCGCGACTTCGGGGGACGCGGTTGCATCGACTTCGTCTTCTGCGCAAGTCGCGGACGCTCGACCCGCCTCGGCAGCCGACCTCGCTTCCCTCCCAACCGCGCAACGCCCGTCCCGCACGTCTCCCTCCTCTAGCCGGTCGGCCTCCGTCGCTCAAGCCGCACCGCCCGCGCCCGTCTTCGTCGCTCCCCAACAACCCGCAGACCTCGCCGCCCTCGCCTCCCCCGCAAAGCGCGACTACCTCCTCGCCTACGCTCACCAGCTCTACTCGACGAACCCAGCGAGCGAAGAACTCCTACCGCTCCTTCATACGCTCGAGAACGTCCATCCCGATCATCTGCCGACGTTGCTCCTCATCAGCTGCGTTTACTACACGCGTGGAGAACTCGAGAGTAGCTTGTACTACAACAAGCGGCTGCTCGAGCATGATCCGTCTTACGTACGTCGAGGCTTTCTGTTCAGCTCTCGTACTCTTACAGACAGCAGCTGATAAGACGATACCGCTGGCGTACAGGTCGAGGCGATGTCGAATATCGGGACAACGTTACGCGCGATGGGCAAGTGGAATGAGGCAGAGGCCTGGTGGTGGAAGGCGATCAAGCTGCGCCCGACGTGCGTCTCCAACCGTCTCCATCCGCTTTACTCGCTGAGACTCTCGCTCACCTTCTACTTCCTCCTTTCTCTTCCCTCACAGGTACTGGGACGCGACAGAGAACCTTCTTGGCGTCCTCTGCAACCCAGCGACCGCCGCCTCGCCCGAAGCGCTCGCCGCAGCAGGCGTTGCCCCTCCACCCATCGAGCCGCGCTACCAAGAAGCGCTCGCCCTCTGCGACTACGTCGAGTCGCAGATCTTCGCACACGCCGCATCGCTCGCTCATCCAGCCGTTCCTCCGACTGCCGCCTACTTCGACCCTGTCCCTTACCTGCCTCGCCCTCGCACCCTTCCCTCCGTCATCCCGCAGAACCACGTCCATCGCCTGCAGAACCTCCTGTACGCGAAGGGGAACCTCCGCCTTACGACGCAGGATCCGGCGCTCGCGCAGGACGAGTACGAGAAGGCGATCGAGCTTGCCCTTTCGCTGCCCGAGTGGGCGCGCCGTCTTCCCAGCCTGCTCTGGCCCGTCGAAGGATGCACGACTCGCGATCTCGTTGTCGCCGCAACGGTTGTCGGGAAGATCCTCGCCGCCTTCGCCGAAGCCGGCTCGAACCCCGCTAGCGCGCAGAAGGTCTCGCAGATGGCGCAGCAGCTTGGCGTGGCAGACGAGCGCGGCAGCGTCCCCTTCGAACGGCTTCTTCGGACGATCAAAGACGGCGGAGACGCTTACGTCCAGCGCTTGCTAGCGATGGGCGGAGGCGTGGTGCCGACCGTCTTGCTCGAGCCGCAGATGCTCGTGCAGCTGCCGACCATGCTCTTCTCCGAGATGCGCGGGACGCTTCCGTCGATGCTGGATCCGGCGATCGTTTCGGGAGAAGCGCACGAGGCCCGTGACCCGACCAGGCAACAGACGGTCCAGTCGACCAACCAGACGACCTCGACTATGCTCCTCACCCTCGCCAAAGGCCTTCAAGACTCGCTCGGACCGACTTCAGCGTCGCGATCGACTATCGGCGGAATCCCTGCGAGTCAGAGCCTCCTCCTTCCCCTCTACTACGTCGCCCTAGCCCTCTACCCGAGCCCGTCGACCTGCAACAACCTCGGCATCCTCCTTTCAACGCTCAACGCGACTACCATCGTAGCCGGCGCCGACCCGTCCAAGCCGCCTGTCGTCGTGACCGGCCAGATGCTTGCGCTGCGGTACTACGAAGCGGGGCTCAAGCTCGACCCTAAGCACCCGCACCTCTACACCAACTACGGCTCGCTCCTCAAGGATCTCGGCAAGCTGCCCGAAGCAGTCGCCATGTACAAGCGCGCCGTCGAGTTCAACCCGAGTGAGTCGCGTTCTGTTGTCGTGCACGGGGCATGAGCTGACAATCGTCATGCAGACTTCGACGTCGCGCTCGCCAACCTCGCGAACGCCGTCAAGGACACCGGCCAGATCCAGGAGTCGATCCCTTACTACCGCCGCGCCGTCGAGCTGAACCCGAGCTTCCCAGAGGCGATCTGCGGCCTCGTCAACGCGCTCGGCGGCGTATGCGACTGGCAGAACCGCGGCGGAGTCGACGAGGAGTGGATCGTCGACGACAAGCTGCAGCTTCACCACGTGAAGAAGCCGACGAACGGGAGGCGGATTCAGGAGGGTTACCACGGCGCCATAGCCGACCTCGTGCGCAAGCAACTCCACGACGGGTACTCGTACGGCGTCGGATCGCTCGCGGCGTGCGGCACGATCCAGCAGTGGTTGTCCGTCATCAGCCAAGCGTTGTACGGCGTCGAGCCGGCGCAGGTGGGAGACCTGATGAAGCCGTGGGCCGCGCGGCTGACCTCGCTGTCCGGCAAGCACGACCGCGCAGCTTCGCTCGTCAACGAGGGCGGCTACCTCATCCGGCTTGTTGAGCGCCTCATGCGGCGCATCCAGCGGAGGTGGTACCTCGCGACTTTCGGTCCCCAAGTCTACGCCAATCCTGCGGCACCCGCGCCGCAACCTATCTTCCCGAAGACGAGCGACATCGCGCACTACCGTCGCCCCATGCTCCCGCCGTCTCTCCCTGCCATCCCCGTCCCTACCGTCCTCCCCTTCCATTGCTTCACGCTCCCCGTCACCGCCCGCGAGACCCGCCTCATCTCGCACCGCACCGGTCTCCGCATCTCTCACGCCACGCTCAACCAGCCTTGGATGCCTCCCATCGTCTACCCGCCGCCTCGTCCACCGGTCGACGGCAAGATCAATGTCGGCTACGTCTCGTCCGACCTCGGGAACCACCCTCTCTCTCACCTCATGCAAAGCGTCTTCGGCTTGCATGACTTGTCGCGCTTCAACGTCTTCGTTTACGCAACCTCGCCGAGCGACAAGTCGCCCTACCGCCAGAAGATCGAGGCCGAGTCGCAGCACTTCCTCGACGTCTCGCACCTCGGCACACAGCAGATTGTCGAGCGCATCGTCCACGATCAGATCCACATCCTCATCAACCTCAGCGGCTACACAAAGGGTGCCCGCAACGAGGTCTTCGCGGCGCGCCCCTCGCCCGTCCAGATGAGCTACATGGGCTTTGCTTCGACGCTGAGCGCCGGCTGGTGTGACTACTTCATCGTCGGTGCGTCTTTCCACGCTCACAATGACCGCCAATTCGCGTTGACCTGATACCTTCCGCAGACCCTATCGTCTGCCCACCTCATCTCATCTCGGGCAACCAGTGGCGCTACAACAACGGCTATACGCTGGGACGTCTGCCAAACGCGCAGCCTTCGCCGAGATCGACCGATTTTGAAGGCGACATCGACCCCGAGTCTGACAGCAACCGCTTCGTCTACACCGAGAAGCGTGAGTCGTCCGGGTCCCGATCACGTGCGTGTATTCACTCTCCTAATCCGCAGTCATCTACCTCCCGCACTCGTACTTCGTCACCGACCACAAGCAGGCGTGGAGGGAGGAGGAGACTGCTGCGCCCGTCACAACGTCTCTCGCGCGCTCTGAGGAGACGACCTGGGCGCTCGAGGAGGCGAAGCGGCTGCAGATGCGCAGGCAGATGTTCCCGAATCTGCGCGACGACACCGTCATCTTTGCCAATTGGAACCAGCTCTACAAAGTGCGTCCCGCCTGTTCCGGCCGAGGATTCCGGCACTAACGCACGCTATACGCAGATCGACCCCTTTATCTTCCGCATCTGGCTCGAGATCCTCAAGAAGCACCCCAACTCGGTCCTCTGGCTTCTTCGCTTCCCCGCGCCCGGCGAGGCTCACCTCAAGGAGACGGCTTTGCGCTGGGCGGGCAAGGAGGTGGCCGACCGCGTCATTTTCACCGACGTCGCAAACAAGAACGACCACATCCACCGCGGCCGGATCGCTGACCTCTTCCTCGATACGACCGAGGTGTGTTGCGCTCCGCCTGCTCAACGATTCGAGCTGACCGGCTTCTCTCGTAGTGTAACGCGCACACGACCGCCGCCGACATCCTCTGGTCCGGCACGCCCATCCTCACCTTCCCTCGGCATGCGCACAAGATGTGCTCCCGAGTTGCCGCATCGATCGCCATGGCCACCGGCTTTGGACCGCAGATGATCGTCAACAACGAGCACGAGTACGAGCGCCGCGCTCTCGAGCTTGCTGCAGGTCTCGTCTACGATACCATCCCCGCCGACCCGTCAAAGCCGCCAACGACCCTCGAAGGACGGGAGCAGCGCCGCTCGAAGGGCGAGTTGGCCGAGCTCCGTAAGAAGCTCTTCCTCACGCGCGAGCAGAGTCCGCTGTTTGACACGAAGCGTTGGGTCCGCAACCTCGAGAAGGTGTGTCCGCAGTCTTGCTCGGGCGTGTCGGCGAGCCCGCTGAACGGCTTTCGCTACAGGGTTTGGTCGAAGCCTGGACGCGCTGGGTCCAGGGCACCGAGTTTGAAGACGCCCCCGAATGGACCGCAGGCCCCGGCAGGGCAAGCGCCGCCATCTTCATCCCGGACGACGTGGACGGCGCCAATCTCGAATCTCGCAAGCCTTACTTCTGATACCCTCTCTTTCTCTCTTCTATACCTTCTTGCAGTCGCCGTACATAGCATCGCGTACAGATTCTCATCGTTCCTCCGCAAATTGCAACTGCGCATATCATGTCCTATACAGACTGAGAGGGCGCCGCCGTTGCTACCGCTGTCATCGTTGCGCCGATGTTCGCTGACTGCATAGCGTGGAGAATGCTGTCGAGGTCATTGAGGCCGGTAGACGTCGTATACGATGGACTGGTGGACGAAGTAAGAGGGAAGAGGTTCGACGAAATTGCCGAGGCGGACAAGACGGAGCTGCTCGGCGTCGACGACATGCCGGCAGTCGTCTTAATGAGCCCGTCGTGGGTGTCGTTCCAAGCGGAGTTGCCCATGACGGATCCGAGGTCGACGTTTCCGAGCGGCGAAGTGAAGCCTAGGCCGCGCGCGATGAAATAGTAGATGTAGAGGAGGACGATGCAGACCCAGTAGAGGATGAGGATAGGGGTATAGATACTGTGACGAGCGGGGAGATCAGCTGAGTCGCACAAACGCAGGGGAGGAGGACGTACTGTTCCGTCTGCGCCTGTTCCTTCGCGTCTTCGATCAAGTCGGCCTGGCTCTCCTGGAAGCCGTCCGAGGTCGGGGCCATCGCGGCAGCCAGTGCGCTCAACTCCGTCCCGTCTGCCGCCTTCGCATGCTTCTTGGTAAGGAGAGTCGACTTTTGCTTCTCGAGGTCGTCCGCTTCGTCCGAGTCGGTCGAGATGTCTGACAGCGAGCCTTTCTCGTTCTTGGCGAGATCGCGGTAGGCGTGTGAACGCGATGAGTGGCGTGACGACTTGCCAACCTCGTACAACCCCGACGAAGGAGGCGCAGGTTTCGCAGAACGAGCCTGCTTATGGCGAAGTTGCGGCTGTCGCGGAGGGTCATCAGCTCTATTCATGCTCGTGGCCAGAGCAGACTTACGATGGCGTGCGAGAGGAGCGAGCCAAGCGCCCACGACCCCGTCCGGGTGTCCTTCGCCTCCTTGATCTGGTGCTCGGCCAGGTCGATCGTCTGTAGGACCGCATCGAGCTCGGTGAAGGGGTTCTCGAGCAGCCAGCGACCAGCGTACGACGACAGCTGCAGGAGGAGCAGACTAAGCGCGAGAAGCAAGCTGGGAAGGTCAAGCGGAACTCACATCGACAGTCGCCAACGTTGACGACTTGGCCTCAGCCTCCGCCTTCTCCAGCGCGTGCCGGACGTCGGCGGTTTTCCACTTCGGGTGCTCGTCCTTGATGCGCCTCATGAGCGCTTCGCCAGCCGACCCATCGTCAATAGCCCGCTTCTCCTCCTTCGCGCGGTCCTCGACGAAGTCGAGCAAAGACGCGAATGTCGAGTTGAGGGTCTTGAGGTACTTCTCCGCCCGTCTCAAGTCGCGTGGCGACAACACGCGCCTCGTCTTCAGACTGTCGAGCCGGGTTGCAAGCCCGCAGACTGCCCGGTACTGGACAAGCAAGTCCTTGCCTGCCTGGGTGACCATCGCAGCGAGTTTGGTCGCCTCCTTCTGCTCTTGCTTCGACGACCGTGGCCGCTCGATCTTGCGGTCTTCGAAGAGACCGGAGACGGCGTACGGAACGCCTGTTAGGCGGTGTCGCTGGAGGGCGACGAGTTCGACATCGTCGAAAAGGTCGTCGACGGCTTCTTGTATTTGGTCGAGCTGAGTGCAAGCATGTCAGAGTGCGGCGAGACGAATGGCGTTGCGCGGGAGAACTCACGTCTTTGAGGAAAGCTGCGGAGGTGTCGGCCGTCGACGTCTGCTTGCGCTGCCGGGTCGTTGAGGTAGGTGACTGATAAGGCACAACTGAGGGCGCCTGTTCCTGCTGAGCCTTACTTGAAGGACGCTGTGCAGGCGGGCAAAAGTCAGCCAGCGAACCAGCCTCGCCAGGAAAAGCGAAAGGCGGCGCACCGTCTTCTTCGACAACAGCGTCTTCTGCTGTTGTCCCTCAGACCCATCCTCCGACTCGTTCACGGGACCCTGCGAACGAGCGCCGTGTCCATACGCCTCCTCGACTTCCCGCTCAATATTCTTCCCGACCCTCGCGGCCTTTCCGACTTGCCCAGCAATGTACTCCGCCTCGCTGGCGTAGTGCTCCACTGCATCGAGACCGTGCTCGACTCGCTCAAAGATGGATTCGGGAGGGTAAGTAGGGCGAGAGGAGGGTCGGGAGGTCCGAGAGGATGGGCGCGACGACGGTGGCGGGTCGTAGGGTTGGGCGGGCATCTTCGAAGCTGCCAGACGTCAGGAAGAGCGGCGTCACGGGTCGTAAGAGACTGAAGGAGACGAAGAGGAGCAACAGGCGAGCAAAGGTCCGGCGGAACATCCGCGGACGGGTCCTCCAGGCGCGAGCTCGCTCGAGGGTGCAAGCCAGCGCTCAAGCAGCGCTCTGAGGAGATAATAGAAGTCTGCAGACTGCAAGCAAGTCCAACGAAATGGTTGTCGCCCGTCGAAGTCCTCCTGTCGAGGTCGACACCGCCTCTTCGGCTCGAACCGCTCCCTGCCTCGACGAGCAATGCTTAGAACGCGCTGTGGGCTGCTCGATCCTGCCACGAGACTCCGGTGGACGCGACCACCGCGCTCACGAGGCCTGGCATCCGCTGCCGCCGCCGCACGACCACTCAGGATCGGAGTGGTCGGAGGAGGACCAGCAGGGTTCTATGCGGCAGGGCGGTGGCTGAGCGTGGCGGACAACGCACGAGTAGACCTGTTTGAGCTGCTGCCGACGCCTTTTGGCCTGGCGCGCTTTGGTGTCGCGCCTGATCATCCCGAAGTCAAGGTGCGCCTTTCTCCTCGAGCGATGAAGCCCTTCTCAGCCCACAGTCGGCTGATCCGTCCGTGCGTTACTGCAGAACTGCGAACACAAGTTCGAGGAGACCGCCCGCGACCCTCGGTTCCGCTTCTTCGGCAACGTGCAGGTCTGCGGCACCCAGGCATCCTCCGATTCGACCGTTCTCTCTGTCCCGAATACGACTCCTTCCTCTCTCGCCGTGCCCATACCCCTCGAGAAGCTGCGACAACACTATGACGCCGTCCTCCTGACCTACGGAGCTTCCCTCGATCGTCCACTCGGCATTCCCGGCGAAGACACGCTGAAGAACGTCCTCTCGGCGAGGACATTCGTCAACTGGTACAACGGCCACCCCTACCATTCCTCTTTTCTCGCACCCCTCATCGACCTCTCCAAGCTCGAACACGCCACGATCATCGGCCAAGGAAACGTCGCCCTCGATGTTGCCCGCATCCTCCTGAAAGACGTCGACGCGCTGCGAGAGTACGACGTGCCAGACCACGTGCTTGCAGAACTCGCGCGGAGTCGAGTCAAGCGCGTTGACATCGTTGGCCGGCGAGGACCGCTCCAACTCGCCGCGACGACGAAGGAACTGCGCGAGATGCTCAACCTCCCCGGCGTAGGCTTCGACATCGACTCGCAGATCCTCTCAGACGCTGTGCGAGATGTCGAGGCGTATCCGAAGATGGAAGGCGCGAGGGCGAAGAAGCGCGCGATGGGATTGCTGGCGGGTGGGAGCAAGACGCCGCTGGCGGAAGCGAGCAAGAGCTGGAGCCTGCAGTTCCTGCAGAGTCCCGTCGAACTCTTGCCTTCGTCGACGGAGGGTGCGACGGCACCCTCGGCGCTCGAAGGGATCACCTCTCCTCAGTCCATCGGCGCCGTTCGCTATACCCTCAACGAACTCGTGCCCCCCTCTTCCGCTTCCTCTTCCTCATCCTCACCCGACCCCTCCCAGTTCTCCGCCCGCGCAACCTCCGAATCCCGCATTGCATCAACCGACATCCTCTTCAAATCCGTCGGGTACCGCTCGATCGGCTTGCCTGGTCTTCCGTTCGACGAGAGACGAGGGATCGTTCGCAATGACCAGGGTCGAGTCGTAGATGAACAGGGGAAGCGGATAGATGGACTCTACACGTCTGGATGGCTCGCTAGGGGTCCAACGGGCGTCATTGCGACGACTATGTTCGATGCGTTCGCAACAGCCGACTTGGTCGCGGCGGACTTGGCGCAGGCGGGTCAGGTGGAGGAGAAGCCTGAGTTTCGGATAGACGAGTACAGCGGGGGGAAGAAGGTCGTGTCGTGGGAGGACTGGGAGGTGATTGATCGGATTGAGCGAGAGAGAGGGAGGGAGAAGGGAAAGTTGAGGGAGAAGGTGGTCTCGGTTGAGGAGATGCTCGAGGTCGTCGGGTAGTACGCAACTAGACCGCAACGTGAAGAGTAGAACTTGATGCGAATTGCGAGGCTCAGGGTGCAGGCCACAGACTACCATCGGGGCCTTCCGTCGCTCTACCAGGACCCGTACCCCTCCTCCGACTCGGCAACTCGACGTAATCCGTCCGCGCACTCTTGTCAATCACCTCGCCCTCGTCCTCGTCTTCCTCGTCTGCCTCGTCCTCTGCATTCGGGTCAAGGTACTTGTCCAGCTCGGATTTGGGCACTGCCGCGCTCTTGCCGTCTGACGAGACCTTCATGTCCCGCATCATGCGCGAGATCGAGTCGGCTTTCTGTGCCTCCTTCTTGCGTTCCTGCGTGTACGGGGCGGAGTGAGTGGAAGCTGCGGAGGAGTAGGAGGTGAGAGACGCACCCGCTCGGCAACGATCTTCTCCAGCTCTGGCTTGTAGTCCGTCTCGTACTCCTCGCGAGCCTCCCGTACTGCATCGAAAAGCTCGTCCATGCCTTTGCCCGTCATCGCCGAAACGCCGACAGCCTGTGCGATCGAACTCGTCAAAAGGATCAGCGTACCGCGCGAAGAGCTGCGCAGAGTAGCCGCCGCGAGCATCATTGACGCACCCTGAGATGCTTGTAGAACTCGTCCAGCACCAGGCTCATCGAGTTCATCAGACTGTCCATGTACGCCGGCCCGTCTTCCTCTCCATGCGTTTGGCGGCGCTCGAGCAGCGCCTCCTGGAACGCCTCAAAGTCGCGCATCCACTCGAGTGCAAAGTCGTGAGGCTGGACGTCGGTCTTGTTGAAGACGAGGAGGAAGGGGAGGCGGGTCTTGTAAAGGATGCTGCGAGTTGCGCCCAAGATTTGGCAGTCAGCAAGCTTGCCAGGCGGAAGATGCGGACAGACACAGAGACGCGACTCACGAGCAGGCGTAGAGCATGTTGCTCATGAAGGTTGCGGGAGCTGTCGTGCGAGGCGTGTCGATGATGTAGACGACGACGGTCGGGAGGGCAGAGGCGAGCGCATCGGTGATGATGGAGCCAGATGCTGACCATGTGAAGATCTCGATCTGTCCAGGCGTGTCGAGAAGAACGTAGCTGGGAGGACAGGTCAGCAGGAGGGTTTCGAAGGGCGCCACAAGCTGAACTCACTCGACCGACTGCGCCCGGTTCTCAATGTGGCCAAGAACCTGGTCGAACTTGGTCGTGAAGAGATTGAGAGCCGTCATGATTCCGCCGTTCGGGCCGAGGTTGTACCTGCGAGAGGCAGCGCGTCAGAAGAGGCCCCCTCAACTCGTGGCGTGTGGTCAGCCAGGACGACATCGCCGACTCACTGCTTCATGACCTCGGCGTAGTCGACAGTGTCTCGGATGTCGATGTTGGCGTCAAAGGGGAGGTGCATGACGGCCGGGTCGAGGTTGAGGACGTAGGGGGGCTGGTTCTTCGAGTGCAGATACGAGTTGACCCGCTGCATGAAGGTGGCTGTGACGATCAAGACACAGAGTCAGCGTCCGCATCCGCTACACCAGGCAGAGAGAGGCAGAGAGAGGTTCGAGGAATGTCCAAATCGCCTCCATCTGATGCGACGCTGTAATGGCACGCCTGAACTCACTCTTGCCCGACCCGGCCATTCCAATGACAATCATCGCCGTCGCACGCGGGCTCTCCTTCCCTTTGCCCTTATCTGCGGTGGAAGCCATCGTCTCGGACAGAGCTTCGGTAAGCGGGTGAGGGCGGCGAGACGAGCGAATGGGGCGAGCTGGGTTTCGGATGGTAGCTTGAGCGAGTCTGCTCGAGCGCTTTGAGCTGGTCAGCGACTCTTCAGCGAGTGAGAGGCGAGGTGGAGAGGGACCAACATTCTCATCGCTTTCGAGGACGAAGGTCAACCTCGTCCACACCGCTCACTCGCTTGTCCGAGGCGTACACCAGGCTTGCCGCTCTTTGGGACGCCCAGGAAGACACGCACGAACTCGCACCACCTGCCGTGCTCTCGTTGTCGCCGCCTTTCTTGCCCTCAACTCGCGACCTTGACCCGCACAACAACGGCTTGTAACCGCACAGAATCCTACGCGGTACGTCTGTATGCTTTTATAGAGGCCTTTAGAGACGCTGACCACGCGGCTTCTCCTGCAGACCACGCCCTCACCGCTCTTCGCCCATTCCCTCATCCTCTGCTCCCTCTTCACACCTCTTTCACCCAAGCCACGATGTCCATGTCCGCCCAGAAACGCGTCCGAGGCGTCACGGTTTTCCGGCCAATCATCTACGGCAACTCGACAGTCCTCTTGACGGAGGAAGAGCGCATCGGGACGGATCACACGCATCGCTGGACGGTCGGAGTACGAAGCGCGGCCTCGCAACCGTACCCGAATCAGCATCCGAATCAGCAGATTGGTGGAGCGGATGACTTGAGGTGGGCAGCCTGCGACCAGATGCGAAGACTAGGTTGGATAACCTGACTCTCTTCTGTTCCCGTTCTCTTGCGTGATCTCGCAGCTACATGATCAAGAAGGTCACCTTCAAGCTGTACGAAACGTACAAGAATCCGCTAAGATGTTGGGGAATCAGCCTTTGGTGGTGGGCCGCCGCTGACCTCGCCGCCTCCCGCAGCCATCGAGCAACCGCCGTTCGAAGTCACCGAGACGGGCTGGGGCGAGTTCGACATCATCATCAAAGTCTTCTTCGCGCCCGAATCGAACGAAAAGCCCCTCACCTTCAACCACCACCTCAAGCTGCACCCCTGGCCCGTCGACCCAATCCTCTATTCCCAACCCACCTCGACCGGCGAACCCGTCCTGTCGGAAGAAGGCCAGCCTCCGCCTCCTCCGCCCGTACTCAGCCCCGTCCATTCGTGGCAGTACGAAGAGGTCGTCTTTACCGAACCGACAGAGGCGTTCTACGCGACCCTGCTCGAACACAAGCCCACTCCCCTGCCGCGGACGAACCGGCACCCGAAGCTGTTGACGCACCCGCTGAGTGCGGGAGGCAACATCGGAGAGTTCTCACAGGGGATGGAGGCGGAAGAAGGGAGGAGGCTCGACAAGGCGAGGGAGAAGACGCTCGAGCAGATCGAGGAGTTGCGGAAACAGCTCGTCGAGTACGAGGTCGAGTTGCAGGGTAAGTTTGCGAAGCTCGAGTACTGTTCTGCGCTGACACGTCCGCATCTCTGCACAGGCATGAAGAAGGAGGTCGACGAGATTCAGCGGGAGCAGGCTGCTGCTGCCGCCGCTTAGCTTCACGCAGTATCGAGCAATGCGATCGCGCTCTTGTTGTCCTTTGCGCTCTTTCGCGCTCTCACGTCTTCTCTCGCGGCTGAACAGGGAGGAAGAGGGGACGCGGCCGGAGCGTCCGGATTGTCCACGGACTCGTCCATCCTCGCTCCTCTCGCCTCCTCGTCTCTCTTGCCTTCCCACACCGACTCAGCATGTCAACCGCTCCCTCGCTCGTACTTCCCGCCCCACCGCAAGCCCCGCCCACAGACCCGTCCACTGCTGCTGCTCTCGCTCGTCCTCCCTCTGCTGCCTCGACCGCTTCCTCCGAAGGAACTGTTCGCGCTACTGACGCTGGAACGGGCGAAGGAGGCGTGAAGGAAGTCAGCGTCGATGACTTGACTCGCGAGGTGCGTTCCCTCTCTCACTCGCTCGCGAACGCCCAACTGACCTCGTGGTCGCTCTTCGCAGCTCTCCGACTTGTCCGACCTTATCTCGACGCTCTCAAGCGACTTCACCGCCGTCCTCACCCTTCGCGACCGAACCATCTCGCTCGGGCTGTCCTGTCCCTCTTCAGACCTTGTCGACCTAGCCTCCCAGACGACCACCCTCGGTTCCTCCCTCCTAACCCTCCTCAGCGCAACACACACGACCTCCCTGCGCCTCTCCCGCCTCACTGCCCTCGCCCAACTAGGCACCCTCGCGCTCCTCCCCTCCGAATCCGCCCAACTGACCGAATCGCTCGAAGTCTGCCACCTCGAGTCTTCCGCGCTCATCGAGCGCGTGAGGAAAGCAGCGTGGGAGGAGGTGGATGCGAGGGAGAGTGGGAGGAGGAGGGTGGAGGAGAGGGTTAGGATGGAGAATCCGGCGTTGGGGGAGGAGGGAGTCGAGATGGCTGTGAGGACGGCGTTTGTGGGTGCGCAGAGGAGGGTTGGGGAGTTGGACGTGCGTGTGCTGACGAACACTTGTCGAGGACTTGGCTGATGGGACCAACACCGGCAGGTCTGGAGTTACGCTGGCCGCGTCGCAGCAGAGAACCCGGCCACCGAACTCGCGCACCTCCTCGACGACGCGCTCGACTCACAAGCAGCCCAGTCTTCCACCGCCGATCCAGTTCGTCGCTCCTCTCCTCTCTCCAAGCCCCACTGACGAGAAAGGATCGCAGCTCTCCCGCCACCCCTCGCAGCACTCAACTGCCACTTCCCTCACGCTCGTCGATCCCTTCGCAGACCCGTCTTCTTCGTCAGCCGACGTATACGCGAAGTTTGACGAGGACGTGGAGAGTCAGCCGTTGAATAGGATGGCGAGTAGTGCGAGTTCGCGCGGTCCGAAAGGTGGAATGCTTGCGGTGGAGGATGAAGAGGCGGAAGGAGTGAAGGAAGGGTGGGTCGCGAGGGTGAGAAGAAAGTGGAGGGATTGGGCGGTAAGTCGCGCTCACTTTGTTCGAGGACAGGAGGAGCTGATGGGGTTGACCGGTCTGCGCAGGTTCGCACAGGACTCGTCGTGAGCGTCGTTGGGTTGATCGTCGGCGTAACAGTCTGTGCGTCCATGCCCTCCTCCACAAGCTCATCCTTCCGCACGCTGACGAGCGCCCAAACGGCGCAGACGAATCCCTCTCGCAATCCTCCTCGCAACACCCCTCGTCCTCCGCCTCCTCAGCGCTGCCCTCCGCAACAGCTTCTCGCTCCTGAGCCTCGTACTGTACGTCTTCTCTTCCCGCGGCATCTACGGTTGAGGATCCAGGAGAAGCGCGGTTTGAGACACTTGGATCGGCGCGCTCGAGAAGAAGAAGGTTCTCCGATGGAACTTGTTGGCTCGTGGCTGGATGCGGGGATGAGCGGGTTACCTGGATGCATGCGCTGGATGTAGAAGGCTGTACGGTTCTCTGGGGCTGTGGTACGAGACGGAGGGACGGACGGCCAAGGACCTGCTCTTGGGAAGGTCGACCTCGGAGAACGGGACGGATTCTGACCCGCATCGAGCACGTTACTGCAGCGCCAGACTCGTCGATAACTAATCCCTGCGCCTTTACTCGCAGCGCGCCAGTGAGCGCTTCAAGGTCAAACAGAAGTTCGGAGACGGAATGAAGGCAGGGGTCGGGTCGCGGCTAAAGGGTCGCCTTCGAAGGCGCTCTCTTCGGCGGTGCACACGTTGACTGTCATGAGCAGTACTGTACAGTACGGGATTGGCATTACAGACGTCGCAGTACCGCGCCCCGTAGAGTTGTCGTCGGTTGCTATTCCAACCTTAGCGTGAGTCGCCCGTCGACCTCGTTCACCGCTCGTGGCTGGTTACGCTGGACTACTGGCTGGCCTGATACAGTTACTCGCGACTGCACACTCTCACACACCGTCAGCCCGACAAGCGCGCGCCGTCCCCTTCGCCCCGACCTCCCCCCGCACAGCGAATCCATCACCCGCCCGACGAGCTCTCTGCGCACACACAGACTGGCACAGGACACTCTAGACACCGTGAGCACACCTTCACTCTGCCCGCACCACCCGCCGACACAGAGCGAGGCGCACTCGTTCGCTAGCGCCCATCCACTTCCGATTGACCCGCGTTGCTCGCTTCAGGGGAGACTGACGGGCTGAGCGGGACAACGAGCAGGCTGACACGCCCCAGCGCATGTCGCCAGCGCTCGCCCACCCTCTATCAAACGCGCTCCTCCACCACCACCACCGCGACTTGATCGGCTCTCCTCCTACCAACACGCCCGCGTCGCTCGGTGGCTTTCTCGGCAGAGTCGCAGTGCACGGCGTGAGTAGTGCAAAGGCGAACGGTCAGGCGGGCGCAGCGGCAAGAGCAGGGGCGGATCTCGCGTCGTCGCCCTCTTCGCCTTCCGCGGCGGCGGCACCTCCCCCCTTCGTCCCGACCACGGCGGCCCACGTCGCTTCGGGCGTGACCGTCCCCGCCATGCACGTGTCGACGAGTCCACCACGGGCCGAGCCCTCCTCCTCCTCCTCCCATCCACCCACCTACCTCTCCACCTCGCAACCCTACACGCGCGAATTCCCCCCTCCCCTCGCTCCTCGACACTGGACGGTCCTGAAAGAAGTCGGAGACGGGTCGTTCGGGACCGTCTGGTTGGCGGACTGGCATTCCCCGCTCAACTTGCCGCCGGGGACTCAGCCGCCTGGTCCGTCCAGCAGGCCCGAGTACAAGGGGAAACAGCTGGTGGCGATCAAGCGGATGAAGAAGGCGTTCGAGGGTGGGTGGAGCGAGTGCTTGAAGCTCAAGGAACTCAAGGTGCGTTGTGCGGCGACCGGATTCGGGGTTGCGCTCGCTCACATTCTCCCGCACGCAGTCCCTGCGACAAATACCGATGCATCCGAACATAATCCCTCTCTACGACGCCTTCCTCCTCCCCTCGACGCGCGAGCTCTACTTTGTCTTCGAATGCATGGAGGGCAACCTCTACCAGCTCACAAAGTCGCGCAAAGGGCGGCCGCTCGCCTCGGGTCTGATCGCCTCGATCTTTTACCAAATCCTCTGCGGACTCCAACACATCCACGCGCACGGGTACTTCCACCGCGACCTCAAGCCCGAGAACCTCCTCATCACGACCACCGGACTCGCCGACTACCCCTGCTCCTCACTCTTCGCCCTCCCCGGCGCACCGCCCGAAAAGGACGTCATAGTAGTCGTCAAGCTCGCCGACTTCGGTCTCGCGCGCGAAATCGCGTCGAAACCGCCTTACACGGAATACGTCTCGACGAGGTGGTACCGCGCGCCGGAGGTCCTCCTGCGCTCGAGGGACTACTCGGTGCCGGTCGACATGTGGGCCCTCGGAACGATCCTCGTCGAGGTCCTCACGCTCAAACCGATCTTTCCCGGCGATAGCGAGGTTGACCAGGTGTACAAGATTTGCGAGGTGCTCGGAGATCCGAGCAGTGAGTATGGGGTGGACGAGCGCGGGCGGATACGAGGAGGAGGAGGGTGGACGAGGGGAGTCAAGATGGCCAAGGACGTGGGGTTCGCGTTCCCCAAGGTGCGTTCCCGTGACTCTCGCTCACAAGTCTTGCCGGCTGACAAGGATTACTCGGCAGGTCCCGCCACGGAACCTTGCGTCGCTGTTCGACCCGAACACCGTGCCTATCCAGCTCATCGACTGCATTGCCGACTTGCTGCGGTACGAGCCGAAGGCGCGACTAACGGCCCAACAATGCCTCGACCACGCCTACTTCCGCGACGTCGCCTACCGTTTCGCGCCTCAACCTGCTCCTCCTCCCGTTCCCGTCGCCGTTCAACAACTCCCGACTCCCGCTCCCTCACACGGCTCCACAACCTCGTACAGCTCGACGCATGGCGCGTCGTCCTCCCTCTCCGTCTCGACGACCGGTCTCTCGACCAAAGCCGGCTCGTCACTCGCTTCTCCGCGCGACCTCCCACCCTCTCACACCTACTCCCACGGCTCCGCACCCTCCTTCAAGCTCCCCTACCCATCAGATCCGAACGCCCAGGCCCTTCCCTCGCCCGACCACTTCTCCGCCTCTCACCGCTCTCACCGCAACTTCTCCATCAGCTCAGGCGCCTCGTCAGGCGGCGGGTTGTCCAATTACCCGATACAAGTCGCGCAAGGAGGCGCGACGAGTCCTGCGGGCTTGCCGACGGACCAGCAGTCGGTCTTGTCGGTGCCTTCGCCTGCGATTGCTGGGTCGGTATGGAGCGGACAGGAGGGCACGTATGGCGCGAACGGAGCAGGGCAGGGCGGGTTGAGGCCTGTTGTGCCGGCTGGACTGGCGCGCAGAGGGTCCATCGCGCCTTCGATTGCGCCGTCGACGTTTTACGACGGGTCCATCTTCGAAGGTATGGCGCCCACCCGCGCGTCGAGTATCATGTCGTTCCCGATCGGATACTCGGGCGGCGGGGCAGACCCTTCCGCCTCATCCGCCTTCGCCAGTCACTCGCCTCAGCCAAGCCGTGTCGACGGGTCGAACCTCAACGGGCTCGGCGTCAACTCGTACCGTCCTTCTTCGCCTACCAGCTCGATCTACTCTCAGCCCAGTTACCCCTCTCAGCCGCCGCGCCATACCGGTCCGATCCAATTCGGGACGACCTCGCTCAACCCGCTCAAGCGCTCGCCTTCGAACGCGTCGATGTCCAACGCGTCGATGTCGAGCGCGTCGCACGGGACCGCTTCAGGCGTTCCTCCTCCCGCCGCACCTCCAGCGAACGCCGGCCCGATCGATCCGAAGAAGGCGAAGAAGGAAGCGGAGCGGGTAGCGCGCGAGCAAGAGAAGGCCGCTCGTATCGCCAAGGAACAAGCGGCGCGCGATCGTGCTCGGGCGGTGTTGAAGAAGAAGACGCAGTTGAAGGAGGCGGCGGACCCGTTGCACAATTTCGCGCAGGGGAAGAACGGACCGGGACAGGGGACGCTGGCGTCCTCTGCTGCGTCCATCAGCTCTGGAGCGTCGTTTGTCGACAAGGGGAAGGGGAGGGCGTTGCCGAGCGACTGGATGGTCCAGCAGCGGATGCCGCAGATCATCGAGCATACGAGCAAGCTCGCCGTCTCGGGTCCAGGGCTCGACCCGTACGCGACGGGACAGGCCGGAGCAGGAGCAGGAGCGGGAGGAGCGGGTGCGTCGGGTTTTGCGGCGTCCTTTGCGTCAATGCGCAAGGCGCGGAAACGGAACGACGACGACGACGTGCACTCGATCTCGTCGAACGAGACGGGTCATTCGGCGCAGTGGCCGTTCCCGTACGCCAGTCGAGGCAGGACGTTCTCCATCTCGTCCAAGGCGACTTCGGCATCCGACCCCGAACGGCGGCATCAGCGCGACTTGCTCGAGGTTGGCGACCCGCTCGCACGCGTGTCGAGCATTTCGTCGCTTCCTGGACCGTCAGGATCGGCTATGGCGAGACCAGGCGGAGTCGGCAGCGGCGCGATGCATCGCTTCCCGTCGTACGGGCACTACACGGCGCCCTCGACCGGTCACTCGTCTCTCGACGCCAACTTCATCGCTGCGATGCAGGGGCACGGCATGTCCTCCGCGACAGACTTGCCTTCATGGCAGCCTACTGCCGCTCGGAGTACGGATGTCCTCTCGCAGCACCGCTCCGAGTCTCGCTCGCGCCTCGCGTCGCCCTCCGACACGCGCTACAGTCCTTACATGGTCCCTCCTTCGCATTCCCAGCATGCACCACGATCACCCGGTCCGACCCTCCCTCCCATCCAGTCTTTCGACGCGCCGCCGCAGACTCAGCATCCGATTCTGCAGCGCCAAGCGACGTCAGGCGGGGCAAGTATCTCGAGCTTCCGCTCGACGCCCGCTACGATGCCGTCGTACTTCTCGTCGTTCGGATCGGCGGCGCAGAACGGAGGAACAGGAGGCGAGGCAAACGGCGTCTCGCCAAACGGAGGGGTCTACCAGCTCCCGTACTTGCCGTCAATGGACGCGGAGCCGTCGTCGCCTGCTCTAAATGACGGCTCCGCGGGACAAGGAGGGATGCTCAGCCCGATGTCGACGACCTTCCCTTACTCGACGTCGGATCCTTCGCCTCCGCCACAGCCGCAGGGACCGCCTGTTCCTCACCACGTCGCGCCGGGATAGCATTAGCGGACTGGACACCTCAGCACGTCCAAGAAACCGCCGTCCGACGCTCCTTCTCCCTTCCGTTCGACTCTTTCCGCCGCACTCGACGCCCTCCTCGCACTGTCGTCATCTCCTTCGTCTGTGAACCCCTTAGTGAAGTCTGTATGCCGTCAGCCATGTTGGATCCCCTCCTCACCCACGCACTCGCACCTCCCCGTCTCGCGTATTCCGCCTCTTCCCTCGCATTCATCTGTCATTGCAACGGCATCGTATGCTCTCTCTCGTCTCTGGGAGACTGTCAGGCTCTTGCACGCCTTGTCCAGCTCCCCTGACGGCCCAGCACCGCCTCGCCTTCATCTCTTCGACTTTGCACCTTCACTGCTCGCTTCAACACGCTCCTGGCGGCTTTTGACTGACTCTGATCGCTCGCTATGAAACTTAAGGAGCTCGAGGCAGGTACGTGCCGCTCTACCGGCGTTCCCGCGCCGCGCTACGCTGACCTCGTCTCGCTGTGTTCTCGCCGGTCTGCTTGCCCGTACAGAGCTGCAGCCGCTGAAAGGCTTCGGTGGGTGCTCTCAACGGCTTTCATGTCGCGTCCCAGCTCATTGACAACTCCACAGAGACGCCGAAGCGCGAGTTCGAGCAATATGTTACTTCCGCTCACCTCGCCTCGCGCATGATCTACACGGCTGCGACCTCGTTCGACGACATCGACGAGAAGGATGTACTGGATCTGGGCTGCGGATGTGCGATTTTGAGCATCGCGAGCGTGATGATGGGTGCAGGGTGCGTTCCGTCCTCCTCTTTCCTCTGGTCCTTGAGCTGTTTGCCGACCTTGCTACCTGCAGTTCCGTCACAGCGGTCGACATCGACCCTGATGCATTAGTGGTTGCGCGAGAGAACATCGCCAGCGTCGAGATGGAGGAGCACGTCGAGTTCATCCACGCGGAAATCGCACCAGCTGGCTCGAAGCCGACGAGCGAGGACGTGCCCGTCTTTGACCCTAAGGCCCTGGGGAAGAAGTTTGATACGGTCGTCATGAAGTGAGTGCGTCCGTCGCTTGAGAGGCGTTTCTCGCTAACAGCTTACTTCAACCAGCCCGCCTTTCGGTTCTTGGAAGAAGGGGATTGACATGGTGTTCCTGGAGACGGCATGTCAGGTGCGTCAGTGCCGTCGTATCTGCCAGCCAGGCCTGTCCCTGGGGTGGACCGGCTGCGAGACGAACCACCCTGACGAAGTCGTGCTGCTCACAGCTCGCCGAGCACGCGGTCTACTCGCTCAACAAGACGAGCACACGCGAGTTCATCCAGCGGAAAGCTAAGGTGTTCGGTTTCGAGGGGACGGTCATTGCGGAGATGCGGGTGAGTTCACCTCTTTCCTTTCGCTGAGCGGCCTATCCAGCTCACAAAGTCTCCGCATCAACAGTACGACCTGCCGAAGACGATGGCGTTCCACAAGCAGAAGAGCGTCGACATGTGCGCCGAATCTCTCCCCGCCCCGCGCGACTCCGCTGACTCCCCCATTTCCACGCAGCGAGGTCGACATGTGGCGGTTCGAGCGGATACAGAAGTAGCCCGGGCAGTATCTGTCCTGTTGTATCTATACGCATCGCACTGTTCTCGAGGGCGCCCGTCTAACAATGAAGGGCTCATCGGGTATCGCAAGACGCTGGGTATCTACGCTCCGCCGCATCTACCGCTTCACGTCCCCACCCCGCCCGAGCATCCATCTCCACACCTCTCCCGCACTCGCAAACCCTCCCTCCAGCGCCTCGACCCGGACCTTCCTCGACTTCGGACCTGCCTTCTTCGCACTCCCCTTCCTCCCCTCCTTCCCGCTTCGCAGTCCCCATCGCTCAAGACACTTCTCCAACTCTTCCTCGACGCCCTTCAGCCACTCCCAGGCTCTCCGCTCTTCTTCCTGCTCTTTCAGGTAGAGCGAGTGGTTCCGTCCGCCTGGGAGGTAAGAAGCCGGCATTGTCCGAACCTTCCGACTTGGCGCGATGGGCGAGAGAGGAAGGGATGAGGAGGAGGCGAAGGAGGAGGTGCGGCGGGCGGGCTTGCGGGGGGAAGGTGCTGCTCGAGCGGGAGAAGAGGGGAAGGTGTATGAGGAGGAGGAGGGTTTGGTGGCAAGGTCGGTGGGCGGTCGAAGCTTCTTGTCGTGCAGAAGCTTGTGGACGAGGTAGTACAGCCACTGCGCACGCGTACTGTCAGTTCCTTCCACTCCTGAGTCTGCGGATGACGGAGGCTCGCAACGCACCAACACATTCGTTCTCGCATGCCGACCTTCCCACTCCCCTCCCTCGCGCTCAACCACTTCCCTCATCCAGCGATACACCTCAAACTGCAAATCTCCCTCGCCCTGGAAGATACATTCGTCTGAGAAAAGGTCGGCGGCGATTCGGTTGGTGGAGAGGGCACAGCGGGAGAGGGTGAAGTCGATCAGGGTGGCACAAATTGAGGGAAGAGACGGAAGGAAAGGCAGGGTGGGGAGTGGAGCGGTGGAGTCGGTGCCGGACGAGGAGGGAGGGTCGGAAAGGCGCAAGGAGGCGAGCCGGCGAGGGATGTCTGCGGAAGAGGACGAGACGGATCGCACGAGGATGTTGCCCCAGTGCAGGTCACGGTGCTGGCAACCCGACAGGCGGCGTCAACGATGACCACGCTTGAGGAGCGAAGCCAGCGAAACTAGGTCTGAAGCGCACCTCAAACCCCTTCTTCTCCTCCGCGACCGCCAACGTCTGCGTCACCTGCACCAGCACACTCGCTGCGTCTCTCCACGTCTTGAGCTTGTACGTCTCGAGATCGGATCCGGCGTGCGAGAGGAGGATGAGGGCGTAGAGCTGAGACGAGGGGAGGACGTCTGCGGGTCTTCGACTGAGTCAGCGGAAGTCGGAGAGAGGGAAGGAGTGAGTCACTGACGCGGCCGGATCTGCTCGTCGGTAGGCGGGTACTGCAACGCTTTGTATTCGTCCCATGAGGCGAGGAGTTCTTGCGGGTACGATCCTTGCACGAGGAACGCTCTGCCCACGAGACAGCGCTCATCAGTGTCAGCGTTCGCGAAGTAGACGGAAAGCTACGCACCCCTTGAACTTGACGAAGCCTTCCAGGCCATCTTCTCCTCCTAGCGCCCGACTGACCTCGATCTCGCGCATCACAGCTTCCCAGTCGCTCATGTACGGCAGCTCCTCTCCTTCCTTCGACGGAACCCTTGCTGTCGAATCCGCCGGAGCGACGGGGATGACCTTGACCACCAGATCCTCTCCTCCTCCTGCGTCCGTGACGAACACCTCCGAATAAGACGCCTCGCCGATCTTGCGCCATAGTGGGAATGGCGCGGAGCAGAACGGCGGAGAGGGAGGGGAAGAGATGAAAGATGTGAAGGAGAAGATTGTTGGGTGGAGGAGGTGAGGGAAGAGCGGGGTTATGGCGGCTGGGGTAGGGTGCGTCGAGGGTGAGGGAAGGCGGCGAGGAGGAAGCGCGGAGGGGTGCACTGATCGTCGACGAGTCTTGGGCGCGAGAGGTTCGAGGTCGGCAGGCGGGACAGTCGAGCGAGCGGCAGTCGAAGGACCCGCGTCACCCGTCGGTTGAGCAATAGCGACCGAAGACGTCGACCGAGATGTTGGACACTTGTTAAGGACCGGAGAGGTCGGTAACGCTGGCGACTCTTCGCTGTCGTCCGCAATGACCAGCTTCCGTCTCGCCGTCTTGCCGACTCGCTTGACGGGACCGACGACGTTCTCCGACTCCTCCGCCGACCCTGCAGCCGGGTCCTCGATCGTTTTCGGCTCGACGGCGATAGCATGCGGAATGGACGCCTTGGCTGGCTGCCGTCCCTTCAGGCTGAGCGGGACGCGCTGGACCGGAGGCTGCTTCGGCGCTACCTTTTCGACCGGCTTCTTCAACGGCGGAGGGCGGACAAGAGAGCCGAGTGACGATGCGGACGAGTTCTCCTTGTCGACGGAGACTGTTGTCTGGCGGGAGGGAGCTTGCGAAGGTCGGGCGGATGGTCGTCGAGAGAGTGACGGCGGTTCGATAACCACCTCGACAGACGCCTTCCTTGCCCGTGCAACTGGTACCGTCTTCTTCAGCGCTGGCCTCGAAATAACCGGCGCCTCTCCTTCGCTGTCGCTACTCGAACAGCTACTCTCGCTCGACTCGTCCTTCGCTCTTCCTGCCGCTCCTCCAGCCGGGCTCGTGGCCCATCCGCCGAGCACTTGTCGTTTGTTGATGACGTTGGTCTTGCGTTTGCCGTACGAGCGGAACTGCTGAGTCGACCCGCCCAAAGGCATGTTGGGTGAAGGAGGGAGGTGGAGGGGAAGATTGAGGCTCTGGTGCTGGCTGCGGTGAGGATAGCAGCCGTCTAAGCGAGTCTTCAGAGCGTTCAACGTCTCGCAAAGCCAGGAAGAGCGATGTGAGCGAGTCGTCGTCGTCCGAGTTGCGAACCGATGAAGTCGACGAGGTCAAGTTCCTCCCGCTCACCCGCTGTCACGGCAGGAGCGTCAGAACAAGGCCCAATAGCTATGCAGACAGCCACACAGCCCGGACCAGCACAACCAGCCACTCCCGCCCCTCCCTCGTCTCTCGCGCTGCGCCCTACCTCGTCCCCGTCTTCCTCCTTCCTCTTCCCCTCGATCTGGTCGTTCCAGCCGTTTTTCACACAGCAGCCGAACCCTCAGACCTACGCACACCAGCTCGCTCTCTGGACGCAGCTCGTCTTGACGTGGTGTCGCTTCACCCGGACTTGGAGGATCGACTTGAGCCACGAGACGTGCGAGAAGGAGCCATTCCGGAACGCGGCGATCAAGCGTGCGTCCGTCAGGCTCTTGACGCCGTATTCCGACTCCTCGCTGACCGCCTTCGCCCCTTGTTAGGCCAAGTCCCCCTCCCCTTCCTTCGACTGATCATCGAATCCCTCGTCTCTGCCGGTTCCGCTGAATACGACCCGAAACCTACAAAGAACAAGCCTGCGACGGGCGCATGGATATATTGGAAGAGGCCGGAGGAGTGGGCGCAGGTTATCTATGAATGGGTGCGTCGCGCTCCTCGCTTTCAGCTCTGCTTTACTTACTGGAAAGCAGCATAGCTGATGTGCTCACCTGTCTACGTCGCACAGGTCAAGGAGACGGGCCAGACGAACACGATTATCACATTCTACGAGCTGACGGAAGGAGGCGACCTCGTCCATACCACCGGTGTGTTCTGCTCCGACCTCTCTCTCACTTCGAGCGACACACTGATTGTGAAATGTGTGCGGGTATCTCGCAGAGTTCTACCGCCTCCCCATCCCCATCCTACGAAAAACCCTTGACATCCTCATCAAGCAAGGCAAGGCGCAGGTGCTCAAGGGTACGGGCGCGGAAGAAGGCGGAGAGGGTGTCAAGTTCGTCTAGGGATGCGGTGCTGGCAGCGGGAAGAGGATGTAGACTGGTCGATGTTGTTGTAACCGGTTATTCGAGTCGCTACATGGACGTGCGACCTCCAGCCAGCGGTGCTCTCCTCTCGTTTCAGCCGCACTCGCGAAGCTAGTAGAGCCAGAGCCGGAAAGAGCTGTACAACGCCCGCGTTGCGCATAGTCTGTACAACAAGAAAGCAAGAATGTGCCCAAAAGAGTGTCTGTCGATGATATCGCCTTTTTATCCCGCCCGCCCGCTTGCTCTTCAGCAAGTCCCCTTCGCTTCGTGCCGCCTGTTCGAGCGAAGGTTAGCGCGGGTAGTGCGAAGGAGGAAGAGTAAAGACGCACTTTCTCGCGTCGCTCCGCTTGAATTTGGCGCCGCACTTCCTGCACTCGAACGGCCTGTATCCCCTCCACATCGGCACTCGCTCGCACAGCCAATGAAGAGAGCAAGAAAGAACGCACGTCTCGCCCGTATGGCCCCGAAAATGCCTGACCAGATCATTCCGTCTCGCAAACGCCGTTGCGCAGACCTCGCATACATATTTCTTCGGCAGGACGCCGCCTGTGGTGGGTAAAGTCGAGGTCGAGCCGGCGAGTGAGACGGGGGAGGTCGTTGTTGAGGAGGAGGGAGAGGAATCGGATGGGATCGTGAGCGGTGAGAGGCGGGAGTTCGAGACGAGAGGAGGAGGTCGGGGAGGCTGAGGTTGCGGCGTGCTCGTCGAGGGTTGCGAGACGGTGCGGTAGGCGGATAGAGAGCTTGAGCTCGACGCTCGAGGCAGACGAGGCCGAAGCGGAGTCGCCGTTCCCAATGAGGGACGAGCGGTCGAGGCGAGGGTGCTGGTCGAGGCGATGGGCGGATGGGCAGGCGAGGGATAGGCCTGTCGATGGTCTATTTGAGGGTACAGGAAGGGGGGAGGCGCGGGGAAGAGGTTGTGAGGTTGTTCAGCGGTCGAATGGAAGTGACCTGCGCCGCTCGACACGCTCCGAGGCTGGATTGCTACTCCTCCTGCTACGCTGGGAGGTGGCGCAGGTATAAGATACCCTGTGAAGGCGAGCGGAGGACGTTGTCGGGCTGAGGGAAGCGTAAGGGAGGAAAAGGCGCCGAGTGAGGCTGGCGAGTCGAACGGACTCGTCGTTGTCAAAGGTTGTCTGGCGGGGCTCGGTTCTGGCAGCGGGAGAAGTGGTCGATTCGGCAGTCCTGACGGCGGGAACAGGCTCAACGAGGTTGCATGTCGAAGGGCTGGAGTCGCTGCTGGCCTCGTCGAAGGCGTTGAAGATTGAACCTCGTCGACTTCGTCCATGAGCGGGCGTATACTCGGTAGTCGCGGTCGTGGCGTACCAGCTCGTGCTGCCCTGCTGGTGTCAGTCGCGGGCGGCGTCGAGAAAACCATTGCGTGACTGGTCGTCTGGTCGGTCGAGGTGAGTGAGTCGGCGCGACGCCTCAGGACGCTGTCAAGCCCGTTGCAGTAACGCAAATGCGCAGGTTGCAAGGCGCCGTTCATGCGCCGTGGAGTTACTTAACTCACGAGAGGACGGACTCGAAAGCTTGAGCGAGAGTCCGTGCCGCCGTTTCTTCGAATTCGGAGAGGAGGAGCCGTTCTTCGCACGCGAGCTAAGCGTCGATCAGAGTTCAGTCCCTATCGATCGGACAAAGGAGGAGAGGGCGTCGAGGCGGTGTCGAGAAAAGGCGAAGAGAACAGGTGGCCTGGCGCGAGCGAGTTTGCCGGCGAGTCTGATCGCTCTATCGTCGCTAGATCCCGTACTGATCGTGTCGTATCATCTCCTGCCGGCGATGCTTCTTCGTGCGACTCGGAAGCGGCGTCGGCAAGGAATGACAGGAGACTCGCTGATTGCGCAGCCACCTCCGGCCGTCCGTCGTGTCTGACAGCGTTAGCGCGGTGTGAAAAAGCGTCAGAACGCGAGCAGGATCGTCCTGCAGCGGCGGTACGAGGCGAGACCGCATCGGGAGCGACCGACGAGGACGAGGCAGAGGTCATCATTCAGCGGGGAGGAGCGCGTTCAAGCGATAGCAACATTCCATAGCTCGTCGTGCAATTGCCTGCAGATCGCGGAAGGTCAAGTCAGCGCTGCGTGTGCTTAGAGGGAAGAGAACGATTCCGGGTGGACGAAGGCGGGTTGTAAAGCCTTGGGATTGGGACGCACCTTGACATCGTCGATACTCTTCAGAGGACTCCCCTCACCAGCTTACGCACATACAACCCTGCACGCCGAGGCGTTGGGACAACCTCCTCCCCGTCGCAGCGGAGTCCGATCCGCCCGCCAAACAAGGCCACGCCGGCCCTGCGATGGCGCAGCTCTCAAACGAATAAGCTCAAGGCTTGTGCCACTGCTAGACGAGCGCCTTGGAGCCCAACATGAGCGACGAGGACCGAGTGTCGCTCCTGAATAGATGCTGGGTCTGGCGGGTAAGGTCGGCGATGCGACGGCTCAAGACGCAGCTTTCTATCTTCGTTGAGCGCAACCAGAACAAGCCAATACGTTCGCCGGCCTTGCAAAGCGACGGCAGCGGGTGGCAGGAGGAAGAGAGGAGAGCGACTTCCCACGAGGTGAACTTCTCTCCGCACGAGTCTCCAGACTCTCCAGAACTCGCAATCTGCAGCGCGAATAAGTGAATAGCAACCGCCTTGCGCAGCGCAACTACCGCACCCCCTCAAGCAGCAGCCTCAACCTCCATCCTCCCCTCGTCCTGCACCCGCTCAAACCCCGTTACTCGCTCATCCTCCTTGTTCAGGCCAACAAAGGTCCCTCGGCCCGACAGCGCATCGATGACGAACGTGTCGCTGACGAGCAAGTCGCCTCGGTCGGCTGCTGGGCCATCCCCGTTGACGAGTGCGGGAGGGTCGGCAGGGAAGCGGTATCGCTTTGCGGGTGGGATGGCGGGCGCGTGGTTGTAGTCGTGGTGCGGGACGTCGTCATGGTAGAGTTCGGCACATTGGTGGGCGCACAGGGCGGCGCGAGTTTTCCGAGTGCGAAGGACGGGTTCGGGCGGGACGTCCTGCAGAACCAGATCGAATCAGCGACGAGCTCACCGACAAGGTGGGAGAGGGAACGCACATCAAGCAGCTTGACCTCCTCAATCCGCAGGCTCACGCCATCATGCCCATTCCCCCAACTCCTGCTTCGAATCCCCTGTCTCTCGATCCCCTCGTACCTTACTAGCGCCGGCACCACACCCAACTTGACACACAACGCTTTCGGGATGTCCTTCTCCTCCCCATCCGTCGGGGGAAGGACGATCCTTTCTTCGCCTGGGATCCTCGCGCGTCGAATCGCATCCGCCCCTGCGCCCTTCTCTCCAGCTTTGACGCGCCGCTCGCGCCTCGTCACCCTCACCCAGCCCGAATGCAGCAGCATCGCGAGCACGTCCGAGTCGTCGGTGTAAACATCTGTGCCCCAGACTTCGCGCTTGCGGATCGAGGGGAGGTCGGCGAGGTGGGAGGGGAGGATGAGCGGGGTGGTGGAGAGCGTGAAGGGGAGGGGTTCGCCATTGTAGGCCGAGGGAGGACCGACGTCGAAGACGACGGAGTGGAGGTCGATAGGCGGGACGGAGCAAGACGACTGAATGGGCGGGTCGACGGTCGAAGGCGCGGAAAGTCGATGCGGACCGAGAATCCAGGTAGTCGGCACGACAACCTCGACGTAGCCTCCCACCCCTTGTGCAAGAACACCACCATCGAGCAACTTCGCCGGCGAGACGAGCGCATCGTACGCAACACGTCCAAGGAACCTCCTCTCCCCGTCCATCTCGTTCACCGCACTCTTCGCCCACTCGTCCACCGCTCCATTCAGGACCTCGACAACAGGCGGATGGATCATCGCTTTCCGCGCCTCGATGTGTGTGAAGAGAGGCGGCGCCAGCGGAGGAGGCGTGACGCTCTTCTGCCGGCGCGCGGGAGGGGCAGTCGCTTGCTGTTGTTCCGAGGCGTCGCTTCGTCGGCGCTTCGTCGCATGGCCGTTAATTCCGGGTGCGGCGGGCGGAGCGTGCGGAGCAGTCGGAGCGGCGGACGAGGGCGGCTGTTGGACGTTTCGAGCGCCGCCGTAAGGGTCGAGAGCATGCGGAGGAGGGTAGCGCTGCTGCTGCTGCTGTTGCTGATGCTGATGCGGCTGAGGCGCCTTGCCCGCCGCCACGCCCTTGATGCCGGCCGCAGCCGTTCCTCCTCGCCCAGCTCCAACAGTCGGCGCAGCCGGCGCACTAACCGAAGTCGTCGCGCCAGGTCTGCCACTCGCCGTCTTTCTCCCTCCAGCCTGTTGCGCCTGCTGCTGTTGTTGAGCCGCGAGGACCTGTTGAGCCTGCTGCGCCGCTTGCGCCTGCCACGGATACGGTTGTCCACCGACCGACGATCCCGTCACTCCTTGTCCCGCTCCACTCGCCGCTGCGCCCGTCGTCCGTCCGCCCGCCCCAGCACCAGGAACAGCCGGTCGTCCATACATCCCCGCTCCACCCAGCCCGAGCGCCGGAAACAGGCTCTTCTTGACCTCGACAGCCGCCGCATCGCGCTGGTGCTGCTGCGGGATCTGTACGTTCGGGCCTGCTACGTGGGCTTTTGCGTTCGCAGGCGTGGCGGTACCGGACGTCGCGCCAGAAGTCGTCGAAGGAGAATAGGGGTTTTCGCGCGCGAAGGCGGAGGGGAGAGGCGGGTACGACGAGCGAGCTGCGCCTAGTGCTGAAGTAGAAATTGGCTCGACTGCTGCTTTTGTCGGAGGTGCGGGGTTCGAAACGGACGAAGCGACGTAGGCTGGCAGAGTCGTTCCGGGCTGAGTCGCCGGCGGTGCGCCCTGCTGCCGCTGCATCTGCGGGCTCTTCTGCAGCCCGTCGCTCGCCGTCGAAGTAGGCGGCAAGACTGGCGGCTGAGGAGGCGACCCAGCTCGACCCCCTGCTGACGCTCCTCCCGCACTCGTCAGAGGCGAGTAAGCCGAGAGGGGCCTGTCGCGCGGCGGGCCGGACAGCATCGACGACACAGACATGGGATTTCCCGTTGTTCGTCCTGCCGTCTGGCCAGCAGACGACGTAGGCGGGCCGGGTTGGTGTGGGGGCGGAGGGGAAGTGGCCGACCCCGGCGTCGCTGTTGCTGCTGGCGGGAGAGGCGAGGTGAGGCTCGGCAAGGGACGCTGGGCGGGACCGGAGGAGGATGCGGCGAGAGGAGGAGAGAGACCGCTTGCTGGACCGGGGATGATGGGCGGAGTTGGCGTCGTGTGGGTGTTTGGCGCGGCGGAGCTGGCGGGCGCGAGGTTGGGCGAACGGGACGGCATGGCACCGTACGGCGAGACTGCACGGCGTACGTATCTCGTCAGCCTGATCTCCCGGACAGCACGGAGCGAGGACGGGGCGAAAGAAGCCAACACTCACCGCTCCCAGCGCCAAACCGCTTCTGCTCGCCGCCCGCTCCTCTAGCCTGTCCCGCGCTCAGTCCCAGCGGTGTGCCAGCTCCTCCAGCACTACCCACAGGCGACCCCGCCTTGCCTGCGCTTGCAGGTCCAGCGGGCGAGGCAGCTCCTCCAGCCGGGCTCGAGTTGGCGGGCGAGGGAGCGAACGAGTGGATGCCGGGAAGCTGGCGGACGGGCATCGAGTTGGGAAAGAGCGACTTCTCTGCTGCTGCGAGCGACGCGGATGGCAAGACTGCGTGCGTGTGTGAGCGAGTGTGAGTGTATGCAGAGCGAACGAGGAGGACGAGGTGAGGGTGGACAACCACGCACACGAGCGGATTTGTTGGACGTGCTGCTGCTTGTGCGCATCTGCTGCATGCACCAGAGCAAGTGTCAGCCCAGCCGAGCTCGTCGTCGCTGAGAACGAGCTGTCGAGTGAGCGCACCGTTTGAAGCGGGCGCTGGATGGGCTGGCTGCGCCGGTGGAGCTGGTTGCTGCGTGGGCTGTTGCTGCTGCGCACCCTGCTGTGCCCCGTCCATCGTGTCAGCAGCCTCGGCGTGCGGCCGAAGGGAAAGCTTAAAGTCGACGAGCGTGAGAGCGAGCGGGCCGGGACAAGGTTGATTATCTCGACAACAACGAGCAGCCAGGCAGAGCACGCGGCGTGACAGGCTAGCATTCAAGGAACAGGACAGCCGCATCCGATCGCGCTGGAACGAGGTTGCGAGAGGTTGCAGAGAGAGAGTACGCTGTCGCCCGCTCACTCGTCTATGCTGCCGCGTTGCCACCGTCCGCCTTGCCCTTGATCTCGCTGGGGACCTCCTCGAGGACCTTCTTCTTCCGCTGGGCCGAGTCGAGCTGGCCCTCGGCCTCGGCGCGCTCGACGTCGCCCTGCAACTCCTGCGCGAGCTTGTCCGCGAGCGCCTTGACCATGCCCGCTCCCTGCGCAGCCGTGACCTTGGCCTTGGCGACGTCGCGACCGAGCTTGTACTCGCGCATCTCGGTCTCGGAGACGAGGTTCTTGCCCCACCCGACGGGCCTGTACGTCCAGTACTGCGCCTTCATGCCGACACCGGGCATGGCCTGCGAAGAGAGGTACGCAAACCAAGCCTGGACGATCCGCTCGTCGCCGTCGTAGACCTTGATCGCGCGCTTGTGCGTCCGGCGCCAAAAGTTCTGCTGGCTCTTCTTGTGCGCGAACGGACTCCGCACCACCGTGCGCAGCCACACCCGCGTGGGGAGGTACGTCGCGCCCGAGGTAGGGAGGCCGAGTGCGCGTGCGGCGCGCAGGGCAAAGTTGGTGAAGAAGGTGAGGTCGTCGCGCGACTGGGTGTAGGAGCGCAGGTGCAGGGTCCCGACGTGCACGCCGTGCGTCGGTTTCAGCGGGACGTGGTGCTCCCAGACGGGCGTCGGGTCTGTCGAATTGGGATCCCACTCGGTGTAGGCGACCGCGGGTGACGAAGGGGAGGGAGTGGACGAGGTCGAGGGTTGTGGTGCGCGAGACGGAGAGGCGGCAGAAGCGGAGGAGCTGTCTCGCGTGTGACATCCGTCGTCAGTGACACTTTTCGACGCACGTACAACCGCTCGGGAGGCCTGTGGACTCACGTAGACGGGGTCGAAGCAGGAGGAGGCGGAGGAGGAGGGGGAGCGGCGGCGGCAGCGTCTGCCTGCGTGGAAACGGCACGCAGTCCCCTGTACGAGTGCGAGAGTGCTGTTCGTGCCCGTGCAAGCATCCTGTCGTGCCCGTGAGCGTCTGGCGAGCGAAGAGCGATGAGCAGACCTGCTCGACCCGGTCCTCTCACCACCACACCACACGAGGGACAGCCAGGGATCGCTCTAGGACAGTTACAGTGCGTATTGACGACTTTCTGGCGAGCCTGTCGAGCCGCGCACCCGCTCATACGCTTGTTCGCTCGCTCGCAGGTCCTCTTCCCTTCCATCCCGTTACAACCGCCCTCTCTCGCACATACCGCCCAGTCAGGCCGTGCGAGACGCTCAAAACAGCCTCAAAAGGTCCTATCGACCTCCCGCACC